>NC_090646.1:613927404-614052404 GCF_040937935.1 Hyperolius riggenbachi | reverse complement strand
TATTTTGTCCTGGGGCCCCATTGTTGCTTAAACCGGCCCTGAATTTTAGAGTCAGTTAAGCATATATTTACATAGATCCGCACATCAGTCTTGAAAGAGGGACATATGAGGAAGAAAGAGGGACAGAGGGATTTGGTCCCCAAAGAGGGGCTGTCCCTCCAAAAGGCGGGACAGTTGGGAGCTATGGTATGACTCATCAGATCAGGCCAGTTGGTCTCTCTTTCTCTCTCTCTGCCTAAAAAATCCTGCTTACTTAAATAGAAACTCCAGTGAACATTTTACTGTTGGCAGGTGATGTAGCTGCTGCATGGTTTTTGGCAGCTGTAAACAGCTATTTCCCACAAAAGTTTGATCTTTTCTTGTGGGAGGGGTTACTTGTGGGAGGGGTTTCACCACAATATCAGTCACACAGCGCCCCCTGATGGTCTGTTTGTGAAAAGGAATAGATTTCTCATGTAAAAGGGGGTATCAGCTACTGATTGGGATAAAGTTCAATTTTTGGTCGGAGTTTCTCTTTAAGCTGTGCTTTTGACTTTGCTTATTTCACTTATAATGAGGTACTTTTATCTTTTAAACATTCATGAGTGCTTTTAGTTGCTCCACTATAAAATACTTTTACTATACACCACCAGAAGTTTGGAGATCTTTCAAAAAATACTGCTATATTATGTAACTCCCAAACTATCACTAGATACTTCATGTCTAAACATACAGAGACAATAAAAGCACCAATGGACTTTACAAGGCACCTATGGAACTGGTCAGGCCAGGCAATAATATACAGAACAATAAGTAAAACAATGAATAAAAGTGCTGAGGAAACACAAAAGTGGAAACCAAGAGTCTGATATGGGGTAGTATGTACTGATAATAGATTACTATTTCAATAGAAAGCAGAATAATACACCAAAATGTGGGTTATCGCAAAGGCAACTACTGCAAAGGCGGGTGGGGAGAACAAATCTGACCTCACTCAGGTGAAGAAAACGCTCTCTGTAGTGTCTGAAAACAAGGGGCAGCACCCATCCACCAATGGTGGCTAATAGGCAATGTAATGGTAGGCGAAACAGAAGCGCCAAATAGATTAAAAACTTAGCCTGAAAAGCCTCCTTACTTGAGCTGTGCTTTTTCCCACAGTGGCGTAGTTAAGGAGCTATGGGCCCAAATGTAAAAAGTTTTTGTCTTAAAGGATACCTGAGGTGACATGTGACATGATGAGATAGACATGTGTATGTACAGTGCCTAGCACACACATAACTGTGCTGTGTTCCTTTTTTACTTTGTCTGAAAGAGTTAAATATCACGTATGTAAGTGGCTGACTCAGTCCCGACTCAGACAGGAAATGACTACAGTGTGACCCTCACTGATAAGAAATTCCAACTATAAAACACTTTCCTGGGAGAAAATGGCTTTTGAGAGCAGAAATAAGATAAAAAGTGTCAATAGTTCATAGATTTTAGTTCTGGCATACTTCACTGAATGTATCATTGAGCAAAAATAATAAAACAATGAAAACTTAAAAGATAGATTTAAACATAAAATAAAACTGTGGGATATCTTAAAAAGTCATTTTTAGGAGAAGGAAGCTAGATACAATCATTTATTTCATTTGTTTATTTTCGCCTTGGGTGTCCTTTAAAGAACTGTAACCCAGGATTGAACGTCATCCCAATCAGTAATATAATATAAATTCAGTGCTCACAGTGAAGTTAACACTCTTAATGAAAAACACAAAACAATATGGCCAAACTTAAGCACCCTTTGGTATCAGTCCACCCGAATGGACTAGGTCCGTAAAAATGTATCTAAATAACCAAGTTCACAAAGTTTATATAATCTGGGGTGCTGCAGGATGCACCAGGTCACTCTGGTTAAAGTCTGAATGATTATAGTATCTGCGCTCTCCCTTCTCCCACAGAGAAATATGTCACTTAAAGAGAACCTGAACTGAAAATAAAAAGTTAAAATAATCATACACACGTCATACTTGCCTCCTGTGTTGTCTACTACTCAATCTCTTTTACTCTCCTGTGTCCCATTTGTCCACTGTGATCAATGGATTTCTCCGTCCTCCATTTTAAAAATGGCCATCACCCCATAACAGCTTCCTGGTCAGCACACTGTTAAACTGTAATATCACCCACTTGGCCATAGGGAAACATGGACATTACCTTGAACATTGAGTTGTAACTGACAGCAGCTGATATATAACTGACAACAACTGGTATATTTCAGTTCTGACTAAATATTGTCAGAACTTGAAGGGATCACTGTAAGAAGAAAATGGTGAGCCTCTGAGAGGAACTGACTGTGAGGTTAGTATTAATTTTCAGCTACGTCATGTGTTTATTTTAAATAATTTTACTCGCTTCAGGTTCCCTTTAAAACAAGATACAAACCCCTTGTGGGTACAGACTCACCAGATCCAAAGGTCTAAAAGACCAGGCCTCGCATTCGGGGGTGTGGGCCCCCTCGTCGCCTCTCTGGCTCTCAGGTGTCACCTGATGTCTGCTTTCTTCAATATGGGTATCCTCTTGGTGATGGGTCAGTTATCCAGATAGCTCCATGAAAGGGGTAAAAACACAAAGAGGACCCGCCTCTAATTGTGCATTACTTCTTTTATTTTAAAAAAACAAGTCTTTAAAAACAGATCAGCAGCATTACAAGGCTGGGCGGCATTAGATACAATGTAAATGGCCAGAAGAGGAGTTAGCTCCTGGGTAGCCCAATCAGTAGCTGATACCTCCTTTCCCAGCAGATATCTTTACCTTTTTCTCGAATAGATCATCAGGGGGGTCTGCATGGCTGAAATTGGGGTGAAACCCCTCACATAGTGTGATGTCATGACCATGGTCCAAACAGTTTCCTGTCTGTGAGTGGTGCAGTGACAGTCCTACTTCCCAGCTGAAGAGAAACTAACATTTAGTGCCCGACTATAAACCCCTAGGGACCATTCACACTTATTTGACTTCAGGGCCGGGCCGAGGCAGAGGCAAGGGAGGCTCCAGCCTCAGGGCGCAGTGTAGGGGGGGCGCACAACTCACTCAGCTATCATTCTCCTATTTTCAAAGCAGAGAGAAATAAGAAAAGGAGATACGTGGCAGTGGCTGCAAGCCAGATAACTAGAGATTAAGGTGTTGGGGAGGTTGGGGGCCTTGGGGCACCTATTAGTCTATTAGCAATCAGTGTGTGACGGCTGGGGTGGGAGGGATGGAGGGGCGCACTTTGGTGTCTCAGCCTTGGGTGCTGGAGGAACTTGTCCCGGTTCTGTTTGACTTTGTGGGCATTTTGCATTCCTGAAAAATTGTGTTCATTGCACATCAAATGTATTTTAATGGCATCACATTTTTTCTGTGTTTTTCAACTTTTTCCTGTGATTAGTGATTCTTCTGCATTTTATAATCGGGGCAGGTCTGTCTTTTTTCATGTGCATTTTGCCTTTAATGCAAGTCAACAGCAAAACAGAAAACTTGTGTTTTGTGCAAAAATGTGCATGCGATTTTGAAGCTAATTCAATACCTTTTCATATAAATAACTTCATTGGTAGGCAGTGAAAAAAACAATTATTTCATATTTGCACACAAACGCAAACACAAATTGCTAAACAGTATACTAAAAAAAAAGTAAAAATTCACAAAATAATTAACAATATTACTAGCAATATCTGTAAATAACAATTTAAGTGCAACGTTAAATAACAAAAACAATAACAAAAATGGTAAATAACAATTTAATTACGGTATTACATCATTAATAAATTTACCAATAATGTTGTACCTTACTATAACCTAACCTCTCCCTACTCTCACACCGAACTCTCCCTTGATGGTGCCTAACCCTAAGACCCCCTGGTGATGCCTAACCATAAGACCCCTCTGGTAGTGCCTAACCCTAAGACCCCCCCTGGTGGTGCCTAACCCTAAAACTGCCCTGGTGGTGCCTAACCCTAAGACCCCCCTAGTGGTGGCTAACTTTAACACCCCTAAACCCCACTAACAGTAATACGATACATTTCAAATTAATTGCAGCCACCTGCTAATTAGCGTAACAGCTTTCTATATTACGATAAATAACAATTGTGCCCACATATATCAATAAATAACAATTGCACCCATTTTTGACCATGACTTTTTCAACTGCTCCTCTCTGGGCACCCAGCAAGCCCCAGGCATCTGTATTGGCTGATTTGCGCATAATCCATCTCTAAGTCACCTACATGTAACCAACTAGTAGGTGGAGCTTTAGTGTTCGTTTTTTGACAAGAATATTTCCGAAATATAATAATGCAGTTGGCAAATAAACACACAGATTAATGCAATGCCACCTGTACACAGAAGAATCCTACAGCAATAACAGCAATATCAGCAGAAACGGATGACACCTAAAATTCAGGTCCCTAATTAACTAACCACAATTCTTTGTTATTATTATTATTATTAACTTAGTTATATTGAGCAAACATATTGTGCAAGGCTGCCCAATAAATGACAGGAGGTGTTAATTACAAGCTTATATATACAGGTACAAGCTATGACATGAAAGGAAAGGAGGACTAGGCCCAAGAGGGCTCACACTTTTGCACAGACACTAGATGGTTCTCTCTAAGGCTAAGGCTGAGGTCACCTCTGCTCCAGGGATTCAGCTTGCCCCTAAAATCCCCCTCGATGTGTTGGCAAATGATCTACCTAGTGGATCATCTTAGCCGAGTGCGGGCCGAGGGCTTTGTTCTCCCACTTACCCCGCTCCATGCTCCTCTATGGTGCACTGAGCCATTGGACCTCCTCTTTCCTGCATAACATGGCATCTCCAGGAATACTCTGTACAGCATTGGGACCTAAACTATCAATTGATTGAGTTCTGACAGAAATAACACGTGTGCACACACTTTGGGCTTGATTGCCTAAACCGTGATAACTCGAATATCACACCTTATCAAAGATATCACACCTTATCAAAGATATCACACCTTATCGAAGTTAACACGCCTTATCGTAGCACAGCAAGCGCTATGCACTTATGCCTGCTAATTGGCAATGGCATTCGTCCTGCCCTGAGCCCCTGCGGGTTCGTATTGCTCGCTATGCCACTCTGATAAGGCGTGTTAACTTTGATATGGTGTGATAGAAAACAGAGCAGGATTATCCACAAGGCAACCTAGGCAACTGCCTGCGGTCTAGTGGGTTAGCCCTGCTGCCATTTACTATTCTCCCGCCACAGCTTTCCAAAAAGACTATAAGGGGAAGTGAAGGATATTACCTTACCTTGCGCACCATTTCATCTTAATCCTTCTCTAGTGAGCAATATAGGATATTATAAGGGAGATGATACTTTAGATGTACCAGAGTGTCTAAGTTTCAAGACAGAAGAAAAGAGAAACATGGAAATTATGAAAAGGAGGGTTTTGAGGGTCTGTTGAAATATGTTAAAGGTAGAGTCAAATCTTGAAAAAAATTTGACGTTTCCCAGAGAATGGAAGTAGATCTAGAAAAGTCTTGGAGCTGTGTATGTCGGAAAAGGTGAGGAGTGAGGAAGACTTTTATAAGAAGAACACCAGGGAAGTGAGGAGAATGGAGTGGAGTGTATCTTTGTAGGAGGACAGAAATATAGGTAGAATAGGAGCGTGAGAAGCCCCAAGAAAGAAAGAAAGAAAAAAAGAAAGAAAGAAAGAAAGAAAGAAAGAAAGAAAGAAAGAAAGAAAGAAAGAAAGAAAGAAAGAAAGAAAGAAAGAAAGAAAGAAAGAAAAATTAGGTACTTATCCTACTAGATAGAAGGAAGACTCCGAATAGTCCAACGACTTCTCATCTCCTCATCGACCCCATTGTTGGCAGGTATGGACCCTCTACACATATCCGACAAGAACTTGTCAGATATGTTCTCATTGTCGTGCTTCCTGTCGTGTATGAGTCTATCCATATTTCGCCGTCCACAAGCAGCTCCGAGCTACTACAGTATGGCATGCTCGTGCGCAAAGGGGAGTGCAGTCTTGAGCTAAAACAAGGTCGTAGTAAACAGGCTGGCAGTTGAGGAGGACGGGACATCCTTCTGGAGCATCCGGAGGCTTTGCATTTCTTAGGTAAAAATCTAACTTCTTTTTATCTCTTGGACCGCCTCAGCTTTGCTGACCTCAGCTAAGTATTTAAAAAACATAGCACAGCAGTGTCAATCAATGTTCATTAAAAGCTTTACATTTTGGAGAGTGCCACATAGAATGAGGCTCATGAAATGCCAGAAGCAGAGAGGGTCTAAGGAGAACTTGGTCTAAGGTGAACGTGTAAGAAGGTAGCTGCTGGCATGAAAGGGGGTAGGACATTTCCAACCTTAAAGGACTACTAAAATTAGAAGAATATGGAGGCTGCCATATTAAATTCCTTTTAAGCAATACTTGTTGCCGGGCATCCTGCTGATCTATTTGGCTGCAGTAGTGTCTGAATAACACCAGAAACATGCATGTGGCTAATCTAGCCCGATCTGACAATAGTGTCAGAAACACCTGATCTGCTCCATGCTTGTTCAGGGTGTATGGCTAAAAGTATTAGAGGCAGAGGATGAGCAGGGAAGCCAGGCAACTGGTATTGTTAAAAGGAAATAAATATGACAGCCTCCAGATCCATCTTGCTACAGTGATCCTTTAAGTTGTATCTGTACAGTTGAGAAGAAAATGCAAAGGTATTGAAGCCAGAGTTAATTGTGAAGGTTTCAGTCTGTACTACACTCTGCATGTAATTGGCGGCATTTGCAGGGACTGGTAGAAACTGCGTTTGATGAGTGAGATGAGATGTGGATGAGATAGGATTTAAAGAAGCATGATTGGAGTTCTGCCAGACTGTTGGTTGCTGACTGTTGATAGATTGTGGATTATAATTCCAGAAGGTAAGCCAACGTATGATGATGAGGGCAAGCACTGGCATTTTATTTGTGTCATGTGTCAGGTGGGAAATGCTTTTTTAAGATGGAGTCAATAAGAAGTGAGCTCAGGTGAGCTCAGTCTATAAGCATGTAAAGAAATATTACCCCCAGACAAGGAGGGTGCTGCAATGATTGGGCTGTTATCAGCGGTTAATTACGTTTTAGGGAGGGAATCGCACTGTCACAGTAGAAAAACCAGTTCTGCTTCATTCACGTGAGCTGTGAGGATAGAAGAGGATGTGAAAGGTGAGACACCAGGCCCTAAGCATCACAACTGGAAGCTGAGGGATTAACCTGGGCAACAGACCACCGCGGTTACCAATGTATTCTGCCCCCTACCCATTAAAAGGTTTGCTTGGATTGCCAGTGTTACACCGGTCCTGCCTTGCTGCCATCATTTGCCAATACTGGTGCATTTTATATAACCTTATTGGGTAGGCCTGCAGAACTAAAAAAAATCTCGGATTGGCTAACCACCGATAACAAATTAAATTGTAATTTGGAGGTGTCTTCTATAATAAAGTAAGGGCTTATTCACACTAAGGGCTCGATTCACAAAGCCGTGATAAATGCTATACGTTAGCGCGTGAACGGGAAAGTTAATGTGCGCAAACCTTTACTATTACGCACGCAAATCTGTACGCGCGCTAACCCACGCGCTAAGCTTTTCACGGCCGTGATAGCATTTTTTTTCACAGCTTTGTAAATCGAGCTCTAACAGCGTTTTAATATTTTTTTTAAGCCCTGGCGATTTTTAAAATCGCGTTAAAAGCACTTCTGCAATGTTGCTCTATGTGAGTGTTCTCACATGAGCAATGAGCTTTCTTTACAGTCGGCTCTTGCACCATTTCCTGAGCGTTTGCACTTCAATACAAGGGGCTTGATTCACAAAAGAGTGCTAACTGTTAGCACGGCCGTTTTCGCGCGAATTTTCGCATTGCGCGTGATCGTGAATTTTCTTGCAAAATGATAACGGTTTCGCGTGCAAACGCGAATTTTACCACGAAATCGATATCGTTTTCGTGCGAAAATTCGCGTTTGCGCACAAAACCGTTATCATTGGATCGCACGCAATGCGAAAATTCGCGCGAAAACAGCCGTGCTAACAGTTAGCACTCTTTCGTGAATCAAGCCCAAGGTGTAAGGAAATTGCACAGCGCTTGAAAAAGCGATTTGAAAAGCTATTTGCCTAGCGCTTTCAAGAATAAATACATTGTATTTATTCAGTTCCAGGTCAAAGAGTTCACTGCCAGGAAGAAAAGTGTTGCCAGGAAGAAAAAACAAAATCGTCGGGCAAAAGCGCTTACCAAAGCGCTCTGAAAGTGAAGGGAAAATCGCTTTCAAAAGCGCTCAAACAGCGCTTAGCGCGTGCGATTGCGCTAGCGATTTATAATGTGAACTAGGCCTAAGACTGGAATTATAGATTTCATTAAGCTCTATAATAGACAACATGTTTCTCAGGACTTTGCCTGCTTAATCAGGTCTGTACAACAACATTGCCTATCAAACCAAGTGCTCATGTTTGCCTAGCAGCCTATCATTGCCTTTTCTATACAATTGCTCACCCTTGTTGGCCCCAACTGATGGGCACTGTTGTTTACAGACCTGAAGAAGAGGGCGAAGCCTGGAAAAATGCATTGTCCTGTCCATGTGATCACATTATTACTGGCCTTTCTCTTCAGGAGAGGTAAGACCAACACTACCACTGCCTTTTTGTTTTGTATAATAAAACTGTTTTTAAGTGTTTTATTATACCGGACACCCCCAAATTAGATTCTAGTTCCTTATGTTACACCTCAGTTGGGGAGGTTGCATTTCTTTTTACCTTGGCCCTAAAAAAAACCCTTAGGAGTGTGACCATCCAGTTCCTGCACCACGGTGTTTGGAAAAACCCGATTGGGGATGGCCATTGGCCAACTTCCCACAGGCTTGGTTGGTGGCTACAAGTCTTGCAGACCACCTTAGTGAGTATATAATCATATCATCATCGCCCATCAATTGCGCCATTTGGCTCCTGGTGGTCTTTTTGCTTCCCAGTGGTTCCTCCATACTTGGAAATACCTGGAAACACCATTTCTCAATTGTGCTCTTAAAGTGAATGGGAACCGCATTTAAAAAAAAATTAAGCAAATACTTACCTAAGGAGAGGGAAGGCTCTGGGTTGTATAGAGCCTTCCGTCTCCTCTCTCGGTGCTCTCTATCCTGTGCTGGCTCCCCTCCGTTTCAATCCCCCGCCGAAAGGGTATTTGGAAGTCTTCGGGAGCCGTGTCCTCCAGAAGACGTGCAGCTCCATACTGCACAGCCCTAAACGTGCAAGAGAGCGTGCTTGCGCAGGTGCATTACAGGGCCGCCCTCCTTCAGGAACTCTGGCTCTCTGAAGACTTCTAAAGCCTCCTTCGGCCGGATAAAGCAGTATCTGACTAATTTAGTCAAATACTGCTACCGGGCAAGCCAGCACTGGATCGAGGGGACCGGGAGAGGAGCGGGAAGGCTCTATACGACCCAGAGCCTTCCCTCTCCTTGGGTAAGTATCTGACTCATTTTTTAAAATGCAGTTCCCATTCACTTTAATGATAAAGAATGTTCTGTTTGGTTTCCTGACCAATTGGTTCCCTTGTTGTCTCCAAGGTGGACAGTCCACCTAAGATCTCTGAAGGCCCACCCCTTTTGTTGAAAAACAGAGTTCAATGGAGAACAATTGCACCACTGCAAAGCAGCATAGTCAGAAAATAAGATGCACTGGCCCTTGTAAAAAAAAAACCAACAACTTTTCAGCGCTCTGCATTTGAAAAAGTACCAAAAAGTAGGTGAAAAAGTACTGTCAAAATTATTAAAAGTACTATCTTGCTTTTTGGTAGCTTAACGTTGTACTGTCTCTTATGAATGACACAGTCTTACTTTGTAATCAGGACAATATTTTTCTTCTTAAAACATTATGCATAATCAATTTATTATAATTTTCTGTTAATTATATGGTAAGTTCTGTTAACTAATTATGTGTTAAGGTTATTTACTTCCAGGAAGACAGCTCATGCACAGAAGACATACAGAGCATTTTTTTTTTACCTGCAAATATTTGCTTACTCTCTCCAGCCATACCCATGACTTAGATGTCAGAACAGTCAGTGGCCCATATGCAAATAACTTTTTCTTCTAAGTTTTCTCCTGGGGATATTTTCTCACTTTGTCAATAAAATACCTTTTAAAGGAAACTTTAACTGAGAGGGATATGGATGTTTTCTTTTAAACAATACCAGTTGCTTGTCAGTCCTGCTGATCTCTTTAGCCACAGTAGTGGCTGAATCACACACTCAAAACAAGCATGCAGCTAATCCAGTCTGACTTCAGTCAGAGCACCTGATCTGCATGCTTGTTGAGGGGCTGTGGCTAAAAGTATTAGAGACACAGGATCAGCAGGAGAGTCAGGCAACTGGTATTAATTTAAAAGGAAAAATCTATATCCTTCTCGGTTTAGGTTCCCTTTAAACACTTGCCCTCTCTCGGGACGAGTATCTACATACCTGCAAAATCCCTCTTCACATCGCAGGAACGTAGGTACTATGTCCTTTGCCGCCTTACACTCCCGCTCGCTCCTGCACTTGTTCTCGCCGTCGATCGTTAGAGGGGAGTTCAATTAATGGGAACGCAATTCCCATTCATTGATCTAAGTCCCCGTGTGAATGATTGCCGACATCAATGAGATGCCGTGTCATTCACAAAATTCGATACCTACACTAAAATAAAATATATAATTTAAAAAAAATACATAAGTAGTTATCTAAGGGACTGACTTTTTTTTAAATATGTATATCAAGAGGTTATATTACTATTACTTTTTAAATGATGGGCTTGTAATTAGTGATGGACACAAAACTGAAAAATGCACCTATATTTCCAAATAAAATATTGGCGCCATATATTGTACTAGAGAAATTTTTTAAACATTGCAATAAACGGGACAAATGGGCAAATAAAATGTGTGGTTTTATCCACAGTAGAATGTTTTATTTTAAAACTGTAATGGCCAAAAACTGAGAAATAATGATTGTTTTCCATTTTTTCTTTTCTTATTATTGCCATTAAAATACACTTAGAATAAAATATTTCTTATTAAAAAGTACCACTTAAGAAAGCCTAATTTGTGACAACCCCCTTCCCCCCCAATATATAGATAATTTCAAAGTAATAAGTACTGATAAAGTTATTGGCAGATGAATGGATGCAGCGCTAAAAGGTGAAAATTGCTCAGATTTTAAGGCGAACAACCCTTGGAGGTGAAGTGATTATACTCCCCTCCAAGGAGGTCTGAATCCACTGAAGTCTATTGTTTATGATGGGCTATCAGTCAGGAGTCAGGCACTGCTTCAGATGACACAGAAAGTAATCACTTATTCCCCCACCCATGTATGCCCATGTGACTAAAGAGGGAGTGTTTCCGTCTGAGTGCGGTCCAACTGTTGGTCACCAAGGAGGAATTCTGGATCGATGAACTGGAGCACCAGACATTTACCGTGCAGCAGTTGGGAACCGGATAAGTGAGGAGGCAGATAGCAGTTTCTAAAGGTGAAAACAGGAAATTACGTTTTTTTTTGTTTTGTTTTAAATTTGATATTTTGTTTTTACAAAACCTCATGATTAGGGTTGGTCAGCGAGAAGGTTAATAACTAATTTTATATTTTATTTTTATTGCAGCATGACGGCAGGACAGTGGCTCTCTCAGGTCTCAGCGATGCCATATAGCGTCACCTGGCAAGGAGCAAGATTTCCTGTCACTGTACACAGCGGGGCCCAGCGATCAGCCTGCCAGCCAGCAATCAGCACTGGCAGGCTGTTTATTTTGGTGATTTCTGACTTATGTATTTATATTGTATGCAGCGCTGTACAGAGCATGGTCCTGTCACTTAACTGTCCCTCACAGGGGCTCACAATCTAATCCCTGCTATAGCCATATGTCTAAGTATGTTAGTGTAGTGTATGTATCTTAGTCTAGGGCCAATTAGGGGGAGGTTAAGAACATTTTTTTTTTTTTGCAAAAATGTATGGTCTATTTTGATTTAAAAAAAAATATAAATAGCAGCAGCAATCAAATACCGCTAAAAGAAAGCTCTATTTGTGAGAAGAAAAAGAGGTAAAATTAATTTGGGCACTAAACCGTTAAAGTTGTAAAGTGCCGTATTGTAAAAAATGGCCTGGTCACTAGGAGGGCATAAATCTCTGTGGCTCAAGAGGCTAATGTATTGTACATGCTTTGTACACTTAATCCTGTGTACTGAACAGTACACAGGAAGTATTGTGTGTGTGTTTTTTACTTTCATTTTATGAATGACCACAGGCATCTTGCTGATGCTGGAGGTCATACATAACGGGCACTTTGATAGTCTTTGGGAACACATGTTCTCATTCACTAAACAGTACTCTTTCGTGTGTGGTCACTGACATGCACTGCTCATCCCTGGTTATGAAGTCCAGATGGGCGTAGACGCACGGTGCAGCAGTTGGTTATGTTGTACTGTCTCATATGAATGAGAGTCAGATACAGTTTTAAGCTCAAATATATCAATTAGTGACCTTTTTTAATCTCCTTCCTGCACTTATAAGCTGTTCTTTTCCAGGCAAGAGTTTTATGGTTGTAATTCCTTATGAGTGAGGATTATGTTACAGTCCGACTAGGTCCCAACTGTAGAGAAACTGTCACTTTCATTCCTAATGTTTAACTCTTTCTGGCAGAAAAAGAAGAAAACGAGCTCAGCCTAGTTATTAATATGTTTGGCACTGTACATACACATGTCTCTCTCATCATGTCACATGTCACCTTGGGTACACTTAAAGAAAATATGTTGCCTGTAGTCAGACTTAAAACCATTATCTCTTAAAATGCCATGCAAAATAAGGAAAACAAATTAACATTCTACACAGCCTGACTGCTGCACTGTGTGTCCAAGGGAATTTTAAGAGATCCCTTCCTTCCATATTAGAAGGAAAACAGAATCTCAGCCTCATCCGCAGGGAGATTCATTTGTTTAGTGTTAACACAATTTTCTTTCCTCTCCTGCCTGCAGCGCGTATGTGAGGTGTTAAACCACACGCCTGTGCCTGATGGCTGCACGGGGTGTGATATATACTGGGATGTGTTTGCATACATTTTCATCTGTTTAACACAAATATAACACTGATTATGTATGGTTCTTGCTAAAAAGGCTCCTTCCACAGTGTCGGTAAATAAGCATAAAATAATCAACTGCGTTTCACAGTACAAGAGCTGAACTGTTCCATTCTCACACATTGCAGGCCGACTTTAGTCAATTATTAGCGGTGATGTAAGTAAGAGAAACAAACAGACTCCACGCTGAGAAGCAATAAAGTGTGGCAAGTGGCAATGGGACTTAAAGAGAATACGATTGTTACTTACAGAAATCAGTCACGCGCAGGTCTTTCTTTTTGTTATTTAATGTAGTTAATGTGTGTTAAATTAAAACATTGAAAATGTACTTTTTTTTAAAGAGAATCTGTATTGTTAAAATCGCACAAAAGTAAACATACCAGTGCGTTAGGGGACATCTCCTATTACCCTCTGTCACAATTTCGTCGCTCCTCGCCGCATTAAAAGTGGTTAAAAACAGTTTTAAAAAGTTTGTTTATAAACAAACAAAATGGCCACCAAAACAGGAAGTAGGTTGATGTACAGTATGTCCACACATAGAAAATACATCCATACACAAGCAGGCTGTATACAGCATTCCTTTTGAATCTCAAGAGATCATTTGTGTGTTTCTTTCCCCCTGCAGTTCTCATGCACTGAAGTTTCAGGCTGCTCGTTTCTTCCTGCAAACAGCTTTGCCCTTGTCTGTAATTCTTCAGTATGTGAAAGCCCAGCCAGCTCAGAGGACGATTTATCCAGCTTGTAAAAGATAAGAGAGAAGAGAGAAGCTGCTCTAATCTAAATAATACACAGGCAGTGTGCATAGAGGGGCCTGGAAGGTGGAATTCATAGCAGAACCACAACACTGAAGAACTTGGCAGCCTTCCAGACACAGGCTGACAAGTCTGACAAGGGAAAGATACATTGATTTATTACAGAGACTGTGATAGCAGAAAGTGCTGCAGTAAGCTAGAACACATTAGAATAGCTTTTGGAACTTGTAGGATGATAAAAAACAGGATGCAATTTTTGTTACGGAGTCTCTTTAAAGGAACCTGAGATGAGAATCATATGGAGGCTGCCATATGTACAGTATTTTATCTTAAAGTGGACCTGAACTCAGAACATTCTCTCTGCTCTAAAAGATACGCAACAGCATAATAACCTTTCCAGAAAAAAAACTTTTTTTCAGTTACAGCTCATACAAATCCAGCAATAAATCTGCACTGTTTCTACCTCCTGATTTATGGGAGCAGACATATTGTTAACATCCTGTGGTTTCAAATGAGCTTATCTGTCATCTCTGCAGTCATGTGACACAGGGGAGAGATCAAATTACAACTTGTGATTAGACACAAATGAAGGGGAATTAAACAAGCTAAACTCTCTAAATACATACAGGGTGCATTTCTCTATTTTTCCCTCTGTCCTATGCAAGAGTTCAGGTTCACTAGTTTAAACAATACCAGTTGCCTGGCTGGCAGCCCTGCTGATCTTCCTGTTCAGTAGTGTCTAGTGATGATCCTAATCAGCTGATAACGATTAACCAGTTCGGCCTATCTTGACGAACGTACTCGTCCAGATAGGCTCTGCTGCTGCCTCCGCATGGTGCGCGCGATCGGGCGTGCTCCCGCGCGCACTCCCGCCGCCCGCCGCTAGCCCCCCGATCAGTGAATGGGAATATAATTCCCATTCACCGATCTAAAAACCGACGCTTTCTATTGAGAGAGCGCGGTATTTCTGCCCCCAGGAAACTTCTCCGTCTTCTTTTAGTTCTTGGATGCGAGATCGTTCGCATCCAGGACTTTTTTGACTGTGTCCATCTTGTGGCCAAATAGTAAACTGCACCCACATACATTTTTCAATAAACAATTATTTTATTTTACATTTAAAATTAGCTGTTTCCCTCCCACACCAAAAATTACCCACATACATTTTTTATTAAGAAAAAAAAAATACAATAAAAAACAAAACAAAAACCACATAAATAGTTACCCAAGGGTCTGAACTTTTTAAATATGCATGTCAAGAGAGTATGTTATTATATTATTTTAAACTATAAGCTTATAAGTAGTGATGGACGTAAATTGAAAAAATGCACCTTTATTTCTAAATAAAATATCGGCGCCATAAATTGTGATAGGGACAAATAACCGGGACAGATAAGCAAATAAAATACATGAGTTTTAATTACGGTAGCATATATTAATTTCAAACTATAATGGCCAAAAACTGAGAAATAATTAATTTTTTTCATTTCTTTCTTAATCGTCCTGTTAAAATGGATTTAGAAAAAAAGAATTCTTAGCAAAATGTACTACCCAAAGAAAGCCTAATTAGTGGCGGAAAAAACAAGATATAGATCAATTAATTGTGATAAGTAGCAATAAAGTTATTGGCGAATGAATGGGAGGTGAACGTTGCTCGGATGCATATGATTTTCGACTCTGTAGGCTGAAGTGGTTAAGCACATTTTCATGTAAATTTTCGCAATTTAGCCTATACGTAATTATGATTTGTACATTTAATTGATTTTGCATAGTAATTCGTAATTTTGCGTAAAATTCTGCGCACTTTTTGCATAATTTTGTGCTGACTTTGGCAGTGAATAGCAAAGCCCCCATATATGCTGCTGACACCAATATTGCTACATATGTTAAGATCTTTAACCACTTGAGGACCTAGCCTTTACCCCCCCCCCCCCCTTAAGGACCAGCGCTGGTTTTTCAGATCTGTGCTGGGTGGGCTCTACAGCCCCCAGCACAGATCAAATGACAGGCAGAGCGACCAGACCACCCCCCTTTTTCCCCACTAGGGGGATGATGTGCTGGGGGGGGTCTGATCGCTCCTGCATGCTGTGGGTGGCGGGGGCACCTCAAAGCCCCCTCCACCGCAGGATTCCCCCTCTCCCTCTCCTACCTCCCTTCCCCGAGAGATCGGAGGCTGCACAGGAACGGATCTGTCCTGTGCAGCCTCTAACAGGCTCTGTCATGTGACAGCGATCCCCGGCTGCTGTTTGGCCGGGGATCGCTGATCTACTACAACGCTGCTACTGTAGCAGCGTTGTAAAAATGTAAACAAAGCGGATTATTTCCGCTTGTGTTTACATTTAGCCTGCGAGCCGCGATCGGCGGCCCGCAGGCTATTCACGGAGCCCCCCGCCGTGAAATGACAGGAAACAGCCGCTCGGGCGAACGGCTGTTTCCTGATTAATTAACCTGCAGCCGGCGACGCAGATCTGCGTCGCTGGTCCTGCAGCTGCCACTTTGCCTACGCGCGGTATGAGTGCGCGGTCGGCAAGTGGCTAAAGTCAGCACAAAATTATGCGAAATTTTACGAAAAAAAACGAAAAATTACACAAAATTATGAAATATTACTATTACATACGAAATTAATTACGATTTTTCCTGAAATTTCACATTACAATTACAATGCGTAATTGCGAATTTTTAATGAAAATTTTCGGCCCACCACTGATAGTGTCCGAATCACACACCTGATGTGAAACAAGCATGCAGCTAGTCTTGTCAGATTTTTGTCAGAAACACCTGATCTGCTGCATGCTTGTTCTGTGTCTATAGCTAAGAGTATTAGAGGTAGAGGATCAGCAGGACAGCCAGGCAATGTGCTTTGTCCAAAAGGAAACAAACATGGCAGCCTCCACACATCTCTCACCTCGGATTGCCTTTAAGTTTACCTGAAGCGGCTTAAAAAAGAAAAGTTACTGTAGATATACTTACCTATATACTGCATAGCCTAGAGGCATTTGTGGTGGGTTGGATGACTAAGAAACACCAAGCATGGGGCTCTGCCAACTCACATGGCATTTATCTCTAAGGAAGTGCCTTGCAAAGTTGGGCGGCAATCTCAAATGAGCAGAGGTAGGGAAACAAGTTCTGAATTTCCTGCCAGGGCTTATTTGAACTTGTTGGTAAAGTACCCCTTTAGTTCAGATGAATGGACCAATGAGAATCCTTGATGGGATATTTAAGTATAATGGAGCTCCTGATCATTTTAAATTTTTTTTTTATGGGGAGCTATAGAAGAGAAAGTGTTAGGCAAGCAAGAAGAAATACATGAGAAGAGAACTGAGGAAAAGACGAACAGAGGTAAAACAGATAATTGGTAAGTAGACAACTAGACATAGATTACAGCACTCTTCCTTTGAACCCTGTTCAGTAAATACACAAAGGGTCAGAATGAAATAACTCCATTACATATATTTTGGAGTGTGGGTGTTTTTTTTTTTTTTATCTCCCTTCTTCTATGTGGAACACAAGATAGCACTATAACCCAGGGGCATAACTAGAAATCACCGAACCCCCCTGTGAGACTTTGAATGGGGGCCCCTCCCGCCAATACACCCCCCCCCCCCCCGGGGGCAGAACAGGTACACATAGGTATACAAGACCCCGCTGAACACTGAATAGGGACTGTCTACAAATCTTTGTCTGCAAAACATTGTATATGAATCCTTATTAGTGGCTAAGCAGATGCAATCATTAGAACAATTGTGCAGAGAGCAGAACGTTTTTCTCTTCTTCCCCTTAGTTGTCAGTCTCTCAGGACAGGGCCTCCTGTGGCTTCTGGGCCCCCCTGCGGCTGCATCCCTTGCAGGGTCTATTGTTACGCCCCTGCTATAACCCCTTCATTTTATTACCCCACTGGCTTCTCGGCACTGGCTTTTCAGCCTCATGTGAATGGCTCATAAAGTGATAAATCCGGCTTATGGTGGGGAATGTGAAGCTGTTTTCTTGAATCAGTAGTGCAAAACAAAAATGAAAATTGTAAAATATTAACATAATGTTTATGCAACACGGCAGATATATTTTATTAAGATTTTCCCAAATGAAAACCATGTTTTAAAAAGCACTGCCAGCTGTTTACTGGTAATCACTGAAGCCAATGCCTGGGGACTAAAGCTCCATCGTGATGGCCAAGAATGACATCATGACTTTCTGCTGTGTGCCAGCATGGCGCCTGTGTTTACTCCTGCAGGCAACTTTTTTATTTCTTAAAGCAAACCTGATCGGAAAAATAAAAGTCAAAACATACACATGTCATCCTTACCTCACGCATAGTCTGCTCATCAATATTTTTCTCCTCTCCGCATCCTGTTGGTCCATTCTGATCAATGGAATTCTCCATCCTACATTTTAAAAATGGTGATGACCTTGTAACAGCGTCTGGGACAGTACTATGTTAAACTGTAATATGGCTTACTTGAGCCATAGGGAAACATGAACATTACCTTGCACATCAGTTGTGCTTTCAGTTATAGCTGTCAGCAACTGATATAGAGGAAAAGGGCCCTAACGCTTTCAGCTTACAGAGAGACAAGTACGGCTAGATCTAAGAAAACAGTGAGCTTCTGAGAGGAACTGACGGCGAGGTAAGTATGTAATATTCATTTGCAGGTACATCATGTGTTTATTTTAAATAATTTTACTCAGTACAGGTTTTCTTTAACCATTTAAGCCTTGTGGATGTAGAGGCTACGTCCAGAAGGCCATGTGCTCTCCCGCGGCTGATCGCGCATGTGCATGTGCGCTCCCGACTGTGGATCGTTAGCCCAGGAATCAATTAATCAGGACATTATGCCCGATCACTGATTCCTTTCCCCGGCAGAAAAAATGATGTCTTCTCTCGGAAGCCTCGCTTTTTCTGCCTCTTACATCCCCCTACGTCCCTCTAATCGTACATGTTACGCTTAGAGTGACATCATGTAAACAAACTCATGGTTGCCATCTTGTGGCCAAAAAGTAAAACTACATCTACATGTAAAAAAAAAAAAAAATAAACAAATATTTACATTAAAAAACTACTATTTACATCCCACCCTCACAAAAATACCCAAATAAAATGTTTAATAATAAAAATGAATTACAATAAAAAAAAACACGTAAATATGTACCTATGGGTCTAAACTTTTTAAATATCCATGTAAAGATGAAATATTTCTATTTTTTTTTTATTATAAGCTTGTAAATAGTGATGTATGCAAAACGGAAAAAATGCACTTTTATTTCCCCCAAAAAATATTGTCGCCATACTTTGTGATAGGGACATAATTTAAACGGTGTAATACCCGGGACTATTAGGCAAATACAATACGTGTGTTTTAATTATGGAGACATGTATTATTTTAAAACAAAACGGACGAAAACTGAGAAATAATGAATTTTTTCTGTGTTTTTCTTATTCTTCCTGTTAAAATGCCTTTACAGTAAAGTAGCTCTTAGCAAAATGTACCACCCAAAGAAAGCCTAATTGGTGGCAGAAAAAACAAGATATAGATCAATTCAGTGTGATAAGTAGTGATAAAGTTATAGGCTAATGAATGGGAGGTGAACATTGCTCGGATGCATACAGTGAAAACGACTGAAGGCAGAAGTGGTTAAATCTCCTTGCCAAGAGTTATAAGTAGTGGATTGCCTTGTCCGAGTGCAGGCAAACCCTATTGCTCTTCTACCAACCCGCCACCCACTAGCCTTCCGCCCGCTCTGTCACGCACCATGACGTCCGCCGCCCCTCACCCCTCTCCATAGCAACAGAATGCTTCGGTAGACTACAGGCTAGCAGCACATATGTATAGAACTCAGCCACGTGGTGTGGCCCTGTGAGTGACAGTATTTTTGTGCCTGTTTATGCACCTTAGGGCACTCAATCAGAGAACAATCCTTATTCCAACACAGGCACACAAATTATGCAGAGAAACAAATGGAAAAATACAAAGTAGCCCTTAAAGTGAACCTCCGGACTAAAAATCGACTCAGCAGCACTGAAAAGGCTTGGTGTTTCTTTAACAGTTTCACAGCATCAGAACTTTGTTTCTCTTATACAAGCCTCATTTTTAGCTGCACAGAAGAAAACTGCCCGGGCATTTTTCCCCTTATGCTGTGCAAAGCATGATGGGATTTCTGATGTTGTTGTTCTCCTGCTGTTTTGGTGCAAGTTTTTTTTTGTTTTACATTTTTGAATTTGACATTTGAAGCCTAGCGTGTGCAGCTGGGAGGGGTAATCAGGACACAGGATAGTTGGAACTGTGTCTCCTGCTCCCTGTCACCTCCTTTCAACCAAAAAGATGGCTGCCCTCATGACAAAGATGGCAGCCCCCATGAATCACAAACATTTGCCTGTTCTTTTAAAACAGGGTGGGTAAAATATTATATTACCTATCTAGTCTAATTAACATAACTAATGTAACTTAATGACAGTATGTTTGTTTAGGCTGAAGTTCCCCTTTAACGCAAATTTAAAAAAATTCTATGTAGTATCTGAACACCACCATAATAGCTAAAGTCAGTGGCGGACATACGGCCGTGCAGGCCGTGCCGCCGCACGAGGGCCCCTGAAGTTCCGCTGCTTCAGGGGCCCATTAAGTATTGCTGGGGTTTTTTTTTATTTTACTTTTTTTTTTTTTAACCTGGGGGGCCCCGACTCCTGTCCTCCCCCCTCACCTCGCCCCCCCCCCCCCCTCATGCGGCGGGAGAGCGGAAAATACAGGAAGTCTCCGGGGCTGCAGCAGACGCTAGAGGCAGCTGCCGCTTGGTCTCCCCTGTCTTCAACTCTGTATACTGCTCGCTACTAAACCAGGAAGTAGCGAGCGGTATACAAAGTTGGAGACATATCGGAGACCAAGCGGCAGCTGCCTCTAGCGTCTGCTGCAGCCCCGGGAGGGGGCCCCCCGAGGTGAGGGAGGGAGGATAGGAGTCGGGCCCCCCACCCGGATAGCTAAAGGCTACCTTACCCACCCGGCTACCTTACCCACCCAGCTACCTACCCCGCTACCTAACCACCCACCCGGCTACCTACCCGGCTACCTACCCACCCGGCTACCTACCCGGCTACCTAACCACCCACCCGGCTACCTACCCACCCGGATACCTACCCGGCTACCTAACCACCCACCCGGCTACCTAGCCACCCACCAGGCTACCTACCCGGCTACCTAACCACCCACCCGGCTACCCACCCGGCTACCTAACCACCCACCCGGCTACCTAACCACCCACCCGGCTACCTACCCGGCTACCTAACCACCCACACGGCTACCCACCCACCCGGCTACCTAACCACCCACCCGGCTACCTAACCACCCACCCGGCTACCTACCCACCCGGCTACATAACCACCCACCCGGCTACCTACCCACCCTGCCGGCTACCTACCCACCCGGCTACCTACCCACCCGGCTACCTACACGGCTACCTAACCACCCACCCGGCTACCTACCCACCCGGCTACCCACCCACCCGGCTACCCAACCACCCACCCGGCTACCTAACCGGCTACCTAACCACCCACCCGGCTACCTACCCGGCTACCTAACCACCCACCCGGCTACCTAACCGGCTACCTACACACCCACCCGGCTACCTACACACCCACCCGGCTACCTACCCACCCACCAGGCTACCTACCTACCCACCCACCCGGCTACCTACCCACCCGGCTACCTACCAACCCACCAGGCTACCTACCTAAAGACGCACCAGGCTACCTACCTACCCACCCACCCAGCTACCTACCCACCCACCCACCAGGCTACCTACCCACCCGCCTATCCAGCCACCCACCAGGCTACCCACCCACCCGGCTACCCAGCCACCCACCAGGCTACCTACCCACCCGGCTAAGGGCTACCTACCTACCCACCCGGCTGCCTACCTACCTACCCACCAGGCTACCTACCCACTCACCCACCAGGCTACCTATCCACCCAACCACCCATGGGAGCTGCGCGCCGGATGGAGGCTGGGACAGGAGGTCTGCTGCTGCAGGTGAGTAAATGTTTTTTTTTATTATTTATTTTAGCAGGTGTATGTTCTGGGCAGGTCTGCCACATGATTGCGTGTATGTTCTGGGCAAGTCTGCCACATGATTGCATGTATGTTCTGGGCAAATTTGCTACATGATTGCATGTGTTTTCTGGGCAAATCTGCCGACATGATTGCACGTATTTTCTGGGCATATCTGCCGACATGATTGCACGAATTTATGGGCATATCTGCCGACATGATTGCACGTATTTTCTGGGCATATCTGCCTACATGATTGCACGTATTTTCTGGGCATATCTGCCGACATCATTGCACGTATTTTCTGGGCATATCTGCCGACATCATTGCACGTATTTTCTGGGCATATCTGCCGACATCATTGCACGTATTTTCTGGGCATATCTGCCGACATCATTGCACGTATTTTCTGGGCATATCTGCCGACATGATTGAATGTATTTTCTGGGCAAATCTGCTCACATTATGTGTATTTTCTTTAGAAAACCTGCACAATTATGTGAATTTTCTGGGGAAAGGGTCACCAAAACTTGGGCCCACTGTCTTTGCGTTGCACTTTTCAAGGGAACCTGAGGTGAGAATAATATTGAGGCTGCCATATTTCTCTCCTTTTAAGCAATACCAGTTGCCTGGTTGCCGTTCTGGTCCTCTGCCTCTTATTCTTTCAACCATAGACCCTGAACAAGCATGCAGCAGGTCAGGGGTTTCTGACAATATTGTCAGAACTGAGAAGATTAAGCTGCATGCTTGTTGCTGGTGTAATTCAGTTTATTACTGCAGCCAAATAGATCAGCAGGGCCGCCAGGCAACTAGTATTGTTTAAAAGGAAATAAATATGGCAGCCTCCATATCACTCTCACCCCGGGATCACTTTAAATTACAGTTAGCTCCGCCCTTATCCGGTCATTGCCACGCCCATTTTTTGCCACGGCGCGGTTCTGTCCACACCCATTTTTTGACGCGGCGTGCTTAGCGCGCCGCAGGTTATAGCCACACCCATTTTTTGCAGCGGCGCAGGTCAGGGGGGCCCACAATTAATATTTTGCACAGGGGCCCACTGCTGGCTGTGTCCGCCACTGGCTAAAGTGAAAGCTATCCAGTGTTTTCTTTTTATTTATTACTCAATGGTAGCATGGTTATCTTTGCACAGGTCACAAGGAAAGCTGCCCTTTCCCCTGTATATATTTACAATTTATGTATTTGCTGGTTTTAGCTAGAGCTGAGAATCCTGTTTTCCTTCCTGTGTTGGCAGAATTGTATTTATTACTTATCAGAGATCTGGGCCTCTGTTGACCTGTTTGTGTGCTAGACATTTGCTTTATTATTGTAGAGATCAAGAGAGAATAACCATTCCGCTAACCCGTTCAGTAACTAAACTATCCTTGTACTGAACATAAAATACTACCTAAATCAGGTAAAAGCATAAAATGCCTGATGGTTCAGTTAAAGAGAACCCAAGCTGAAAATGTATCTAAAAAGCAAATACTTACCTAAGGAGTGGGAAGCCTCTGGACAAAAAGGAGGCACAAGGGGAAATACAGATGCACAAAGCGGGATAAAATAATGCACAAAGGAAGATATAAGGGGAGCATAGAGTAGGCACAGGGGACAGAGGTAAAACAGCATTCTGACTAAAGGACAGATTCAGGTTAAAAACAACCCCCAGCCCTTATTTCATTCATTTAAAATGGGCTACCTGTATTTTGTCCTGGGGAAGACTTGTGATCTTTTCATAGCTGACATTACTTTGGGACAAAAGCAAGTAGGATAACTATGGGCAATAAAAAGAAAAAATACAGGTTTTTATTGACTGTTACTCCAAACTGTAATTCTACTTCCGTTACCCTCTAGACTTCTTTGCTGGTCCTTCGATCAGCCAGTTTTGGTAGTTACTAACAGGATGCTCTGAGTCTGACTCGGTCGTCTTGCCACACAAAATTGTCCCTTGTTGCTTATATCCTTACCTTTGCCTATTTTTGTGTGCCTCATGTATCTCAACACTTAATGGGAGCCATTTTAATAAGATAATCAAGGCCGGCTTTATACTTTTTGTGCCCCTAGGTCAAGTATGTTGTGCCTATCCTTTCTTGTGCAGCAGCATGTCTCCCATTCTATGTTCTGCCCCCTCCTCCACATGTATCATGTACTGTAATAATAATCCTAACATTTGTATAGCACTTTTCTCCT
The DNA here is from genome assembly GCF_040937935.1 of Hyperolius riggenbachi. NCBI lineage: Eukaryota > Metazoa > Chordata > Amphibia > Anura > Hyperoliidae > Hyperolius > Hyperolius riggenbachi. Next base: position 614,028,370 of record NC_090646.1, on the reverse strand, counting down.
GTCCAACTCAAAGCGCTCAGGAGCTGCAGCCACTAAGGGCACACTCAAGGGACCACCCTGCAGTGTTAGGGAGTCTTGCCCAAGGACGTCTTACTGAATAGGTACTGACCCTAGCCAGGATTTGAACCCTGGTCTCCCATGTGAAAAGCAGAGCCCTTAACCAGTACACTATTCAGTCACTGTAGATCCCCTCTTTCTTAACCACTTCAGGACCGCAGTGCTAAACCCCCCTAAAGACCAAGTTATTTTTTGTTAAATTGGCCACTGCAGCAGGGCCACACAACACAGCACACTAGTGATCAGCCCTCCTTTCCTCCCCACCAACAGAGCTCTCTGTTGGTGGGGTCTGATCGCCCCCCCCCCCCCACATTGTTTTTTTTTGTCATAAATATTTATGTTATTTTTTTTTTATTATTAAATTTACTTATTTATGTATATTTACTGTTCCCCTTTCTCCCTCCCCCCAGCCAGCCACTCACGGCGATCGGCTGTCATAGGCTTCAGCCTATGAGAGCCAATCGCACTCTTCTGCCCCAGGGGACACAGCCGTGTCACACAGCTGTCCCCAGTACAGCACTGCTGCAGATCGCAGCACTGTACTTAGTAAAAAGACGGTGGTTTTGCCGTCTAACAGTCTCCCGAGCGGCGATCACCGCTCGGAGACTGAAGGTGGGGCAGAGCTCCACCCCCCAAGCAGGAGATGTGGGCGTAGCCTACCAATTGGCAATAGGCGGTCCTGGGGCTTCCGCCGCGGCCACACCCTTTTTCTGTTGCTCTCCATTTTCAGCTTCCTCTTTCATATGTAGCAACCTCTCTTTCATATCTAGATTCCCCCTTGGGCTTCAGCCGCCCAAGGCCTGGGCCTTTGTGGCCTTTCCAGGAATGAAGCCCTGGAGGTAATCAAGGTTATTCATTTATAGCATGGTAATAATATTGTTGCCGATCGGAGGTAGTTTGTAAAACAAAGTAAAACAAATTTTAATAAAAAGAGAATAATGGATTTTAGACCGGCCAAATCAAAAGCAGCAGCGTTCTATTTCTGTTGATGCAGTTATACTTTAACACAGATGTCTCAGCCATTAAAAACACAGATTCTGCTACGTCTGGAAGTACAGGTGCCAGATTAATGAAAGGTGAGATTTTTTTGTACACTTTGAAGTTGTCGGAAATTGGAAAGTGACAGAGATTGAAAAATATTTGTAGGGTCTTGAGAAGGTTATAAAAGACGGCGGGCTTAATGATTCTATGAACAATACGTCTTCTTTCAACAGCGAGTTAAGATTCTAAAAGATCAAATTGTTTTGTTACTGCCAAGAAAAGGCTTTGCGGCACATCTGAGTTGCACAACTGGTTAGCAAGGTCAGATATTGAAGGAGCTGTTGGACAAGTCCACCATAATGCTCTTGATACAGCAGCTCAATTATTAAAGCACACCGGAATTGAGAGGGATAGGGAGGCTGACATATTTCCTTTTAACTAGTTAACCACTGAGGGGTTTTTCCCCTTATGGACCAGAGCAATTTTTACCTTTCAGCGCTCCATTCATGCACCAATAACTTTATCACTACATATCACAACAAATTGATCTATATCTTGTTTATTTTCACCACCAATTAGGCTTTCTTTGGGAATTACAGTTTGCTAAGAATTATTTTATTCTAAATGCATTTTAACGGTAATATTAAAGGGATACTGTAGGGGGGTCAGGGGAAAATGAGTTGAACTTACCCGGGGCTTCTAACGGTCCCCCGCAGACATCCTGTGTTGTCGCAGCCACTCACCGATGCTCCGGCCCCGCCTCCGGTTCACTTCTGGAATTTCAGACTTTAAAGTCTGAAAACCACTGCGCCTGCGTTGCCGTGTCCTCGATCCCGCTGATGTCACCAAGAGCGCACAGCGCAGGACCAGTATGGTCTGTGTCTGCGCAGTACACTCCTGGTGACATCAGCGGGAGTTAGGACATGGCAACGCAGGCGCAGTGGTTTTCTGACTTTAAAGTCAGAAATTCCAGAAGTGAACTGGAGGCGGGGCCGGAGCATCGGTGAGTGGCTACGCCAACACAGGATGTCTGCGGGGGACCATTAGAAGCCCCGGGTAAGTTCAACTCATTTTCCCCCGACCCCCCTACAGTATCCCTTTAAGAAAAAAATTGGAAAAAAATCATTATTTCTCCGCTTTCGCCCATTATAGTTTTAAAATAACACATGCTACTGTGGATAAAAGCACATTTTATTTGCCCATTTGTCTTAGTTATCACAACATTTAAATGATGTCCCTAGTAGAATGTACGGCAGCAATACTTTTGGGGGAAATAAAAGTGTGTTTTTTCATTTTCATGTCTGTCACTAATTACAAGCCTTTACTTACAAAAATAGTAGTAATATACCCCCATGATATACATATTGAAAAAGTTGAGTCCCAAAGGGAGCTATTTATGTATTTTTTTATTTTTTTTATATAATATAGAAATGCTTTATTTTGGTAACTATGGGAGAGTGAGGGAGGTAAAGGGCTAATTTTATTGGGAATTTTATATTATTTTTATTTATATAGCGCCAACATCTTTCTTAGTGCTGTACATAGTACAAACAAATAAAGGGGAACAAATGTACATAAGAAATTTGTTACACTGTACTGTCATGACATTCAATAGTAGAAATACAAATACATACATAGTTGATATGGAGATATCTCTAAAGTTAGTATGTGTGCATATGTTAAATTACAGCAGTATGAGAAACACTAAGAGGAGGTCCCAGGCCTTGGGAGCTTACAATCTAGAGGATAGTGGGGAGGAAACAATAGGGAAGGAAATACAGGGGTTAATGGGTGAGTCAGTGAACCTTCAGTGCTACCTATAGCAAATTATAAGTTTTTCTGAACAGGTGTGTTTGAGTAGGTTTGAAGGTTTCAAGGCTCAGAGCATGATGGACAGGCTGAGGGAGAGAGTTCCAAAGGATAGGGACAGCCCGTGAGAAGTCCTGGATGCGAGAGTGAGAGGAGGTGACCAGGCTAGAGGACAAAAGGGTCTTTGGTGAGTAACAGAGGATCCGGACAGGGCGGTATCTGTAGATTAAAGGGGAAATGTATGGAGGTTACAGCTTGTGTAGAGCTTTGTATGCAAGCGTGAGAAGTTTAAACTGGATCCTTTGGGCAATTGGTAACCAATGGAAAGATTTGTAGAGAGGGGCTGCCTCAGAGGACGGATGAGATGGATGAGATGGGCAGCAGAGTTTAGCAGGGACTGGAGAGGTGCCAGTCTGCTTTTTGGTAGACCCAGGGCCGGATTTAAGCCAAGGCCACATAGTCCATGGCCTAGGGCACCACAGGATCAAGAGTGGGTGGGCAGCAGGCTATACTAGGGGGAAGGGTCACCTGTCTATCTATACTGAAGGGAGGGGGGTTATCAGGCTATCTATACGGAAAGGGGGAGGGTCATCTGACTTGAGGTTGAGGCCGGCTCTAGCGTGTCTCTCATTATGTGCAATTACTGGTGAAACTCTGTCTCTCATTACATGCATTTGCTGGTGAAAGGCTGTCTGTCATTATGTGCATTTACTTCATTTTTTTAATGTAACTACATTAGCTGGTATAACTACATTACAGTTAGCCCCGCTCACATGACGTCATGACCACACCCATTTTTTCACCTGCCGCACTACTGTGTGTTCCCCCTTCACATTTCTGAATGCCCCCTCATATGTACCTGTCTAGAACCGGCCCTGCTCAAGGTAAGGGGGGGGCTCATCAGGGCCGTATTTCTACTTGTCACCACCCAAGGCCTGGTGTCACCAACCGCCCCCCTCCGCTTCCCTTGGTTTCAAACCCTTCCTCCTTCAACCCGGAAGGAGGAAGTGTTTGTAACCACGTGACCGCCGTGTGGACCGCATAGTGGGAGGCCCCGAGGGATGGACCTAAGAAGACGTCAGATAGTTAAGATTAACCCCCCGCCCAGCCCGCACAGGTGACTTCATTTAACTGGATCAAATCCAGATAACAACTATCCAGATTTCATCCAGATTTGAGCATCTCTACCAGCGACGTCCTGTAGCTCCTAGTGGCATCTGCGTACGGCTCCCACCGAGTCACGTGACCTGACACGGGTCAGTGTCATAGGCATATTATTGATTAGGTATTGAATAACAGATAACCTGCTGGGAGCCATACTCGGAGGATGCCAGAAAACCGCCAGGAGCCTGCTAGGAGCTACAGGACTTCACTGGAGGCTTGTGAGCTTTTTATCCTGCAGGAGGGGGGAGGAGTTTGTACTTTTTCAGCCGGTTGCTCAAGGAAGCAGCAAGCACATGAGTTTGGCATCAGGCGATGCCCTCCTGTGCCGGATAATAGGGACTATATCCACCTCTCCATTCCAGAGAAGCTTGTAGAGTTCATTCAGATTTCACAGGTATGTGGATATTAGTGTATATGTGTTTGGGATAGGTCGGCACATGCTTGTTTATAGAGCCTGTTGCTACACACAGGCTTGGCTCAGGGCATCACCTCATTCCATAAAGGGTACACAATAGGTGTGTTGTCTTGAAAACTCACAATAGGCATCCTGCTGGTTTATAGGCAGCAAAGCAATTATTCTTTATAATCCCCCAAGCTTAGCAGAGTACGGTAATTGCAGTATATAGTGACATGAAGCAGAGCTATTTTTACCAAATGAAAATTAGCTTTGTAATTCGTTTGTGCTTGAATATATATTAGGCTTCTAGTTAGATTTTAATACTATTTTTTGTCAGTTTGTCATCTTTAGTAGTAGTAATAATTGATTTGTGTGGCTTTTGCATCACCTGAAGTTACTATGGCTACAAAGGTGTCATGGATGAAGGTAATATGCCAAAGAGGATGATGTATTAAAGTGGATCCGAGATTAACTTTTATTCATTGCATAATTGTGTTCCTTACATATAGGTTATAGGGCATTCCTCAAGCCAAATACTTTTTTTGTGTGTTAATACTCTAATTCCCTATAAACTAAAGAAGCCCATAGCTTCTCCAAATCACCAAGGCCCTCAGGCCCATGTAGCAAGGGCTTATGGGAGCTCATTCTGGGCAGGAGGAGGAGGAGAAGGTTACTAGCCAGAGATTTCAGAGGCAGAGGGGATGGGGGAGTGAATTTTTCACAAGCTGAGGGGTGGAGATGCAGTTGCAGATTACCTGTGTAATGATGACAAACAGAACATGGCTGCCCTCATTGTATCACAAGAATAAATAATCATAAACTGTTGAAGCTGTGTGCAGCTAGCTATGCTGTGTAAACTAACTAAACTTTAGATAAGATATATAGACAAGTTACTTGTTATAGTTAGCTTTTCATCTCGGATCCGCTTTAAGCAATTAAAAAGGAGCTTAACTAAGCACTGTGTGTTTCTAAAGAAGACTAAGCACAATTTGTATCTAACCCTGGATCATCACAAAATTAGATTAGCAAGTTCTAAATTAAAATTTCTGTAAAAGGAAATTCCTTTTTTGTGTGTGTCCCTATTCCCAATACAGTGAAGCAGGCAAAAAGGGTGCAGACTGCAGAGACAATATGGCAATGTTTATAGCTGTGATTAGCGTAGAGGTACCTGATAAAATACCCACTATGCAAACTGTGGCTACAAAAAGTGGGCACAGTAGGGTTAGGTGGCAAGAAGGGGTCTTTAGGGTGAGGTAACCGAAGGGGAGCCTTAGTGTTAGGCATCGCCATGGGTGTTTTAGGGTTACACAATTCTGGGGGTTCTTAAAGGGACACTGAGCACTCGTAAAAAATAAAATAGTGACTTACCTGGGGCTTCCCCAGCCCACCGTAGGCCGCAAGGTCCCCTGGCGTCCTCCCGGCTCCTCTCCCGGTCCCAGCTGGTGGCTGCGTTATGGGACGACTTTGGCCTGAAGTCGTCAGGCCTGCTTCCTGCTTTGTCACTTTGCGACATCAGGCCGGCCGGCGTGAGAGTCCTGTGCATGCGGAGTTCAATGTCAGAGAGCTTGTGACGACTCGTAGCTGACCGGCATGATATTGCAAAGTGACAAAGCGGGAAGCAGCCCTGATGACTTCAGGCCAAAGTCGTCTCATAATGGAGCCGACAGCCGAGACTGAGAGGAGCCGGGAGGAGGATGGGGGACCTTGCGGCCTACGGTGGGCTGGAGGAAGCCCCAGGTAAGTCGCTTTTTCATTTTCAACAAGTGCTAAGGGTCTCTTTAAAGGTTAGACAGCGCTTAGGGGCCAGGGGGGTTTTAGGGTTAGGCATTGCCAAGGGGGTTATGGTTAGTGTTAGGGTAAAGTTGGGTTAAGTGATAGTAAAATATTGGATAATATTACCGATATTTTACTATCAGAATTAACTAGTTCAATATTGGTTGTTTACTGATATTCTACTAGCGACGATCACTGGTTCCCTTTTTACCGGGAGGGGGGGGGGGGGGGGGCTTTTTCACGTATGCCAATACAGTTGTTTATTGCAGTACCTTGTGTAGCAGAAGTACAGTTCAACACCAAAAAATACTACCTTTCAATCCATTTTCTTGTTCATTTAAATAAAAATGTAAAATGTGCTGTGGAAATTGTCAAAATCAATTCTGCATTGATAATTAAAAAAAATAACAACAAAATAACTTTTTGTGTTTTATTTGTTACTGTTTTTATGTATTCTAAATTTTAATGCAATTCATTAAGTATATTCTTTGTAGCAAGAGATGTTTGTGTACCTTGTTAGAAAAATATCATAAAATAATCATAAAAATGTAAAATTACTTTATGATGTGTTTAAATACAGGGGACTTGAAGTTAAGCTTTAGCAGTCTCTCTGTGGTTATACTGTAAAGAGCAAACATTCCCTCCTACGTTTTATTGTCAGGTGTTATAGGGTGAATCAATAAAACAAACTACTTGCTGAGAAAACAATAACTGCAAATAAAATGGTTTTTATCCATTCACTTCCAGTTTTCCCAGTTTATCTACATTATTATACACGCCTCTTCTTAAATAATGAGAGATTCTTTTGACATGAAAACACAAGACAAAGGTAAGGAATCTGTTTTTCAGCTGTAAACTTCTCATTAGGTATAAAAAGGTGAAAGGGCCAGTTTAATGCAAAATTCAAGTCACAAATGATAAAGTAAACAGTAGTATTTTTAGTAGCTTTCAAAGTGTACCTAAACCGATTGATGAAAAAGAGATTCACTTATCTGGGGCTTCTCCCAGCCCCCTGCCCTCCCAAACGTTGTAAAATGAAAGTAAGCCGCGGCAGGAGAACGAAGGATTGTGGAGGACCGGCGAGGGACAGAATAGGTGCAGGGGGAATAAAGTTACAAAAGTAAAAGTTGAATAGAAATGTAATGATTGCAGAATTATTTCCGAGGTCAGCGCACAAGATTTGCGCTGACACTGCGGAAATCCTCCACAAGCGTACGAAACAACAGAACCCAGCTTTGGTGTAATGCACTTGTAGAGGGAAATTCCCACCGGCAGATGGAGCTGTGGAGTGCAGAGGAACAACCCCTCTGCACTGCCACAGATGCCAAAAGGGAATTGTACAAATTGCAACAATGCCGGGCAAGATAGCCCTGAGAAAGAGAGAGTGAGCACAGCAACAGAATGTATGTGTGTCCACCAATCTAGTCGCCACCCAGCGATGGTGAACACACAATAAGACAGAGCAAAGGAACAGACAGGACTAACTACACGCAGTCCCCACACGTTAAGCGCAATAGCGACAAAACGCGTGCCCGGCACGGTCGCCACACGAGAAGTGCAATAGCGACAAAGTGTACCAACCCTGACTAACCAAAGAAACACGAAAACAAAAGAGAACGCGAACACTTGCTAAAAGGTTCCCTCACCGAGACTACAGCAAGCGTTTGATCCAGACAAGACAGACAGAAGGAGTAACCAGTAGCAACCGCAGCTATGGCCTACACTCCCAGACAGAGTACAGAAGGAACCACTGCCGCTACCGCTAGGGCGAATGCGATCCAGACAGACAGACAGATGGAGCAACCATTAGCAACCGCTGCTCTGGCTTGCACCCCTAAGACAGAGTACAGAAGGAACCACCGCCACTACCGCTAGGGCGAATGCGATCCAAACAGACAGAACGATTTCCTGTCGACCGCCGCTGGCCACAAGACAATCGCAACAGATAGACAGAACAAGGCAATACAGATAATCAACAACCTAACTATGCTAGAAGGAATGCTAGTGCACTCCCAAGGATAACTCTAAGATAATCTTAACAAACAATATGCAGAGGGCTGAGACTCAAGGTAAGTCTAGCAGGAACAAACCATCATGACCAGCAGGGGATTCTAGGAGGAAATGGTATTTATACTGCAAGCCATCAAAGGAAGCAGCTAAGCAATTTGCATGCCAAGTGGATGCAAATTCCTCACCAGAGCAGCAGCTCAGCAAGTTGCAGAGTGAAGACAGGTCTTCTTTCCAGGGACCTGCAGCACTCAGACTTACAAAATGGTCAAAAAGCTGTCTGCCTGTGCAAACAGCAGAGCAGATCATTACAAGAAACAGCAATGTAAATAAATCACATGAAAAGTTTATCCCTTGACAGGAAAATTAGCAAATATTTAGCAAAAAAAAGATTAATTTTCACAAAATATAAATCATCATGCAAAATATTATCATGCAATATAGTACACTGAATAATTCATATCACCAACAATCCCTCAGTAAAGCTCCCAATTTATTGTCCCATGTCCCTACCATAATTATCATTATCGTAATATATGGTAATATCCTGTAGTAAATTTGAGGGAAAAAACTGTTTTGATCTCAGTATGTTTTTGGGATGTTGTAGGGCACTATGAGTTTTCATAAAAACCTTTTTGAAAATTCCATTTCACATTCCTTATTGACTTTAATGCATTTACATAAACTTTCAGGACCCATTTCCACTCGCATGTGATTTGAGTACAGTAGCGGACATGCGTTTTTAATGAAAATTGTGAAGATGCATGCATTGAATCCAATTTTGAGCACCAAGGAGGATCCGCATTCGTTCAACACTCTGACCTATTGGTAATGAGAATCATCCCCTATTGGTCTGTTGCAATCCAATTCCAGCCTGATGCTTTTGCCAGGGCTCCAATCTGCATACCACTGCTTGTCCTGTGGAGCCAAGGGGCAGTGGCAGGACCTGAAGGCAGAAGATGACCAAAGACAAGGTAGACAACAGATTAGTAGAACAGGAACGTTAAGTATGTAGAAAATTGACTAGTGACCATGGACACTGTCCGTTACCATTGTCTTACATTGGTACTGTTGGCATCCACGGTGTCTGGAAAAATCATGGAGGTTGGGATTGTGCATCCTGATTCCCAGTACAGATCAAACGGGTTTGTTGAAAATGCCAAATGTGAATGGACCGTCTACCTTACATGGGATCTGTTGACATGTCCATTCTGTAAATCAGAAAACCGACCCTCACTTAGCAATTTGATATTGTACAAAAAAGATTGGCTTCCTGTTTTTTTCTTTTCTGCATTTGATTTAATTTTTTACCTGTTTTCGCACTCACAAAAGTGAGTTAAAATATAGTCATAGCCATACTACCAGCTAACGAGAGGCGAGGTGGCCTCAGATTCGATGTAATGAAAGATAATAAACACCTATTTCCGAAAACCTTATTTCGCTCACTAATGTAGTTGGCGGGAGACAAGTAATTATATAAAATACTTGAAAAATATTTCAGTTTTCTTGGAAAATGAGCAGGACTAGATCTTCCCCATTTCAAAGTGATGGAAATAAATGCTCCCTGTAGCTCCGAGTAGCCAGACAAAGCACAGGTCACAAAACATCCATCTCATTTTCTTGCCAATGTGCTGCTGTAGAAAGATATAAGGATTGGGTCGTTTATCACAGATCCTCAGCAGAATACGTTATACGGCCATTAGGGACTACGGCTCTCCTTACCGTACAAAATAAACCATAAAATTGACCATAAATGGCGTGAATGGTTTTATAAAACTGTTTTTGATTTGTATTTTGCTTCTTCGGTTCTTTCCTTTACATCTATTGCAACATTTTTGCTGGCTATTTCCAAAAGAAAATCTAGGATAAAATGTACTATAATTTTTCCTATATTGCCATCACTTACAGCTTACCGAGTTTCCCTGAAATTAAGACATCCCCTTAAAGTAAGCTCTGTGGTGATATATTGAGGTGCTGATGATATTAGGGAATACAGGAACATATTTCTGTCATTTTTCTGTCTACTATATCTCACATGTGTATTCTGCGTTGAAGTGATGGTCATCTGGCTGTACTACATTTGCATCTAAAGGGACTTCAGTGAATAGAGCTGGGGTGTTAGTCTCCAGCAAAGACATTGGTTAATTAGACAATGGCAGAAGTGAAGGGTTTTGCTCTACCTTATCTGAAGTGGAAGCTTGGAAGTCATTGACAACTGAAACATTTACACTTCTGTTGAAGGCTGTTAAAGCATTGTGAAGAACTCTAGACTAGCCAGGAAGAGCCTCCTGTGTGTTAAACACTATTTCGTTGTGAGGAAATTAAATTATTGGTGGAGGTGCAATCTATATCCTTATCTTTGATCAGCTAGGAAATACTGTCAACAATGGGGTTGTCACCTGTAACTTGGACTAGGAAAGTGTTTTCATGTATGTGGGCTATAGTACATTTTCACATGTGGATGTTAGGTCTCTGGAAATCAAATTATGTCTGAGGATGTAATTAAATCTAGTTCCCCCCCATCCACACAGGCTTACAGCCTCGAGACGAATATTCCATTATAAAAACCAGGGGACAGATACCTCAAATCAGTCCTCTTCTGACGGTAGCTGCAGCTGGTCTCCCGACCCAAGCTAAGGGGCTCCTGGTCAAGTCAGAGCTGTGTCCGTCCACAAAAGCCCAAGGTTTTTCTATCTGGATCCCTGTATTTGGGTAAGCAAATTGCTTGGTGTGTATTTTTGTAACTTTTATCTTTGTAACTTTTTACTTTGTTTTTGTAATCTTTTGTATATATTCTGTTCTGCATTGTTCCACTTTTTTACCTGGAATATTAAATTATTATTTAATAAGCTTGACTTCTGCTGTACTAAACTAACACTCATAGCCTATAAGAAATTGAAGTGTGTGTAAGTCCGTGCCTGATTGTATGATTGAGCGACACTACCGTATAAGATTGTAATTGCATTGTGTGTGGGGCATTTGTCATACGTTGGCCTAAAGCGCGCAGCTGACCCAACGTATGAAAACGCCAGTGCGAGTAGCTCAACAGCTGAGTGGCTAACAGTATCGTTCGGAACGACTGTTAGTGGTGTTGCTTCACTACAGTGTAAGATTGCAACTGTGTGTGTGTGTGTGGGTGCGTGGCGTTCCCGTATTCGGCCTAAGCGCAAAGCTGACCCGAATACGAAAACACGGATTGCACGCTGAGGACTCGACAGCAGAGTGGAAGTGTCTAGCAAACCGCTAGTGGTGGCAGTGAGAGGTGTTCTGAGGGGTCCCAGCCTTGTTTTATCTCGAATAAGGCTGCTCCCCGCTTGATCTGGTCAAACCCACAGTCGGGAACCGTATACGCAGGCGTTGCCATGGGCCGGTTCCTGACAAGCTCTAGTATAGGCTGACCAGGCGTCCTCTTTTGCACGGACAGGTCCACTTTTTCCGTCCTCGCATGTTTTTGAAATGTCCGGGTAGGTGAAGAGAGCCGAACACAAGCCGACTCTTTGGGAGCCGAGCGGCCAAGCGCAAGCCATTAGAGCCGATGCTTGAAGAGAGCCGAACAGGAGTCGACTCTTTGGGAGCTGAGAGGCCAAGCGCAAGCCAGAAGAGCCGATGCTTTAAAGAGCCGTAATTCCCATCACTAGACTCAGTCTGAGACTCAGTCTAGTGATGGGAATTCCAGGCTCTTTAAGCATCGGCTCTTCTGGCTCAGTCGCTCACGCTTGGCTCCCAAAGAGTTGGCTCGTTCGGCACCCGACCCAAACCAAGCGGCTCTTCTTCGGGTTTCAGCAATCAATCCCTCCCTGCTGCTCTGCTCCACCTCCGCCCCATCTACTGAGACTGAGCGCAAATTGTGGAGGCGAGGGGCGGAGTTTAGGGGAAATGTGCTGCCAATAAGATTGCATTTGTGGGGAAATGTGCTGCCAATCTCATTGCATTTGTGGGGAAATGTGCTGCCAATAAGATTGAATTTTTGGGGATAATCTGCTGCCAATAAGATTGCATTTTTGGGGAAATGTGCTGCCAATCTGATTGCATTTGTGGGGAAATGTGCTGCCAATAAGATTGCATTTGTGGGGAAATGTGCTGCAAACTCATTGCATTTGTGGGGAAATGTGCTGCCAATAAGATTGCATTTGTGGGGAAATGTGCTGCCAATAAGATTGAACTTGTGGGGAAATGTGCTGCCAATAAGATTGCATTTGTGGGGAAATGTGCTGCCAATCTCATTGCATTTGTGGGGAAATCTGCTGCCAATAAGATTGCATTTGTGGGGAAATGTGCTGCAAACTCATTGCATTTGTGGGTAAATGTGCTGCCAATAAGATTGCATTTGTGGGTAAATGTGCTGCCAATAAGATTGCATTTGTGGGGAAATGTGCTGCCAATCTCATAGCCTTTGTGGCCAAATCTGCTGCCAATCTGATTGCATTTGTGGGGAAATATGCTGCCAATCTGATTCCATTTGTGGGGAAATATGCTGCCAATCTCATTGCATTTGTAGAGAAATATGCTGCCAATCTGATTCCATTTGTGGGGAAATCTGTTGCCAATCTCATTGCATTTTGTATGGAAATCTTCTGCATAACTGATTGCATTTTGTGGTCTGCCGGCCCTCCACCATGTGGTCTGGAAAAAAAAACGGTCCTCCACGCCCGTGAAGTTAGACAGCACACTGCTAAGGTCTTGTATTATATTTGGCCCCACCCATGACCACGTCCACATGCTGTTGTGATCGTCCTCTTTTTTGGGAAATCAAAATAAGGTCACCCTACTCTAGTAGGAATTTTGAGCATGCTCAAAATTTAAACCCTAACCTAAAAGTAAGCTCTAGCGGCAGTAAGGAGATAAAGTACAGCAACTTGTGTTATTACTGGAGCCAAATCTGGTGGTCTCGCAGGTGGGACCATGATTTTGTCATTGGGCCAATCACTGCACTCCCTGCTACTCAGTGAGTGCAGTGATTGGCCCAATAACAAAGTCATTGTTCCACCTGTGAGACCATCGGTTGCAGTAGAAAAGTTGCCATACTTCTTCCCCATAGGCTGAAGCTCAGGGACCACAGCGCCATGGAGCTGGGGAAAAGAAGAGGATGTAGGGGGACATCAGAGGACATGGGGGACATCAGAGGACATGGGGGTCAGAGTGGCATAGAGCTGGGGGTAAGAGAAGGCTGCAGTGGGACAATGAAGGACATGGGGACACCAGGAGGAAATGGGACAGCGAAAGACATAGCGAAGTACACGGCGGACATAGGGGGCTATGGGACACAGGAGGACAGTGGATAGAGGGGAACAGATGTGGACACCAGGAGGACAATACACTAAAGGTACAGGGGCATACAGGAGCAGAGGCGTAGCTAGGGTTTTCAGCGCCCGGGGACAAAGACTATTAATGCGCCCCCTAAGGTGAAGGGTCGTGACCAAATGTGGGCGTGGTTATGGGTGCTCCACATTTGGTCACGCCCCTTCAAATGTACATGGAGGTTAGCAGGCTCACGCTCACCCACCCTCCCTCAGTATGTACCTTCCAGCATGTTCCAAGACAAATTCAGCAATCATGAGCCCCCCCCCCATCAAGACAAATTCCGCAATCATGAGTAAACATGAGGCCCCCAACATGACCAACTCAGCAATCATGAGGCCCCCAACAAGACAAATTTAGCAATCCTGAGGCCCCCAACAAGACAAATTCAGCAATCATGAGGCCCCTAACAAGACAAATTCAGCAATCATGAGGCCCCTAACAAGACAAATTCAGCGATCTTGAGGCCCCCAACAAATCATGAGGCCCCCAACAAGACAAATTCAGTAACCATGAGGCCCCCAACAAGACAAATTCAGCAGTCATGAGGCACATAAATAGACAGCATTTCACATAAATAGGCAGAATGCCCCCTTAATATGGTAGACACCTTTCACCTGGCAGCAGTTCCCCAAAATACACTCAATCTGACAGCAGTGCTTCCCCAAAAATATGTAGCCCCAGGTCTATAGGTGTCCCCAGAATAGGTGGCCAGCAGTATAGATGTCCCCAGAACAGGTAGCCAGGGGTAGAGATGTCCACAGAACAGGTAGCCAGGGGTATATGTGCCCAGTATATGTAGGCAGGGGTATGTGTCCCCAGTATATGTAGCCAGAGGTATATGTGCCCAGTATATGTAGCCAGGGGTATATATGCCCAGTATATGTAGCCAGGGGTATATATGCCCAGTATATGTAGCCAGGGGTATATGTACCCAGTATATGTAGTTAGGGGTATATGTGCCCAGTATATGTAGGCAGGGGTATATGTGCCCAGAGTAGGTAGCCAGGGGTATATGCCCAGTATATGTAGGCAGGGGTATATGTGCCCAGAGTAGGTAGCCAGGGGTATGTGCCCAGAGTAGGTAGCCAGGGGAATATGTGCCCAGAGTAGGTAGCCAGGGGTATATGTGCCCAGAGTAGGTAGCCAGGGGTATATGCCCAGTATATGTAGGCAGGGGTATATGTGCCAAGAGTAGGTAGCCAGGGGTATATGTGCCCAGAGTAGGTAGCCAGGGGTATATGTGCCCAGAGTAGGTAACCAGGGGTATATGTGCCCAGAGTAGGTAGCCAGGGGTATATGCCCAGTATATGTAGGCAGGGGTATATGTGCCCAGAGTAGGTAGCCAGGGGTATATGTGCCCAGAGTAGGTAGCCAGGGGTATATATGCCCAGAGTAGGTAGCCAGGGGTATATGTGCCCAGAGTAGGTAGCCAGGGGTATATGTGCCCAGAGTAGGTAGCCAGGGGTATATATGCCCAGAGTAGGTAGCCAGGGGTATATGTGCCCAGAGTAGGTAGCCAGGGGTATATGTGCCCAGAGTAGGTAGCCAGGGGTATATGTGCCCAGAGTAGGTAGCCAGGGGTATATGTGCCCAGAGTAGGTAGCCAGGGGTATATGCCCAGTATATGTAGGCAGGGGTATATGTGCCAAGAGTAGGTAGCCAGGGGTATATGTGCCCAGAGTAGGTAGCCAGGGGTATATGTGCCCAGAGTAGGTAGCCAGGGGTATATGCCCAGTATATGTAGGCAGGGGTATATGTGCCCAGAGTAGGTAGCCAGGGGTATATGTGCCCAGAGTAGGTAGCTAGGGGTATATGTGCCCAGAGTAGGTAGCCAGGGGTATATGTGCCCAGAGTAGGTATCCAGGGGTATATGTGCCCAGAGTAGGTAGCCAGGGGTATATATGCCCAGAGTAGGTAGCCAGGGGTATATATGCCCAGAGTAGGTAGCCAGGGGTATATGTGCCCAGAGTAGGTAGCCAGGGGTATATGTGCCCAGAGTAGGTAGCCAGGGGTATATGTGCCCAGAGTAGGTAGCCAGGGGTATATATGCCCAGAGTAGGTAGCCAGGGGTATATGTGCCCAGAGTAGGTAGCCAGGGGTATATGTGCCCAGAGTAGGTAGCCAGGGGTATATGTGCCCAGAGTAGGTAGCCAGGGGTATATGTGCCCAGAGTAGGTAGCCAGGGGTATATGTGCCCAGAGTAGGTAGCCAGGGGTATATGTGCCCAGAGTAGGTAGCCAGGGATATATGTCCAGTATATGTAGGCAGGGGTATATGTGCCCAGAGTAGGTAGCCAGGGGTATATGTGCCCAGAGTAGGTAGCCAGGGATATATGTCCAGTATATGTAGGCAGGGGTATATGTGCCCAGAGTAGGTAGCCAGGTCAGGTGTCCCCCTCCCCAGCAGGAGGGGAGCAGCGCAGAGAAGAGCTGCTCTCCCTTCCTCGCTGTCCCCTCCAATGTCCGGGTGGCTGGCAGCGGCGGGCGGAACTTACCTCCGTCTCGTCACAGCGCCGGATGGATCTGCCACTACTCTGGTCTGGTCCAGACCAGAGCAGCGGCTGCGCACCCGAACTTCCGCCCGGCGCTGGAGCGAGACGGAGGTGAGTTCCGCCCGCCGCTGCCAGCCAAGAGCCACCCGGACATTGGAGGGGACAGCAAGGGAGGGAGAGAGCACCTAAGGTGAGGGAAGGAGGGGGGATATGGCCCCCCTTCCCCACCGTCCGCACAGCTCTCCCTCTTCTCTGCGCTGCTCCCCTCCCCTCAAAAAAAAAAAAAAAAAAAACCCCGCAGCTCAGCCAGGCGGAGGGCGCCCTTGGGGACCAGGCGCCCCGGGGCACTTGTCCTACCCCGACCCCCCCTAGCTCCGCGCCTGTACAGGAGGTGGATGCAGCAGAGTAAGAGGGGGCACAGTGGGGAAGGCAGGAGGACATACAGCACGAGAACTTGTGTGTTCATAGAAATACAAGACATCCCCTGAAAATGAGCCATAGCACATCTTTTGGAACAAAAATTAATATAAGACACTGTCTTATTATTGGGGAAACACAAAAACCATTAGATCTGACAGGGTTTGGACTAGTCTAACTCCTTATTGGGATTCTTAGGGTTTTCTTTGTTTTAAAACCTAAACCATTTGATAAAAAAAAGATTCACTTACCTGGGGCTTCTTCCAGCCCCCTGCACCAATTCTGTCCCACGCCGGGCCTTAGTGTTGGGCGAACACCTAGATGTTCGGGTTCGCGAACGTTCGGCGAACATCGCCGCGATGTTCGGGTGTTCGACCCGAACTCCGAACATAGTGGAAGTCAATGGGGACCCGAACTTTCGTGCTTTGTAAAGCTTCCTTACATGCTACATACCCCAAATTTGCAGAGTATGTGCACCTTGGGAGTGGGTACAAGAGGAAAAAAATTGTTTGCAAAAAGAGCTTATAGTTTTTGAGAAAATCGATTTTAAAGTTTCAAAGGGAAAACTGTCTTTTAAATGCGGGAAATGTCTGTTTTCTTTGCACAGGTAACATGCTTTTTGTCGGCATGCAGTCATAAATGTAATACAGAGAAGAGGTTCCAGGAAAAGGGACCGGTAACGCTAACCCAGCAGCAGCACACGTGATGGAACAGGAGGAGGGCGGCGCAGGAGGAGAAGGCCACGCTTTGAGACACAACAACCCAGGCCTTGCATGAGGACAAGAAGCGTGCGGATAGCAATTTGCATTTTGTCGCCATGCAGTCATAAATGTAATACAGATGAGAGGTTCAATAAACAGGGACCGGAAACGCTAACCCATCACAGATGTTCATTGTTCATGTTACTTGGTTGGGGTCCGGGAGTGTTGCGTAGTCGTTTCCAATCCAGGATTGATTCATTTTAATTTGAGTCAGACGGTCTGCATTTTCTGTGGAGAGGCGGATACGCCGATCTGTGACGATGCCTCCGGCAGCACTGAAACAGCGTTCCGACATAACGCTGGCTGCCGGGCAAGCCAGCACCTCTATTGCGTACATTGCCAGTTTGTGCCAGGTGTCTAGCTTCGATACCCAATAGTTGAAGGGTGCAGATGGATTGTTCAACACAGCTATGCCATCTGACATGTAGTCCTTGACCATCTTCTCCAGGCGATCGGTGTTGGAGGTGGATCTGCACGCTTGCTGTTCTGTGTGCTGCTGCATGGGTGTCAGAAAATTTTCCCACTCCAAGGACACTGCCGATACCATTCCCTTTTGGGCACTAGCTGCGGCTTGTGTTGTTTGCTGCCCTCCTGGTCGTCCTGGGTTTGCGGAAGTCAGTCTGTCGGCATACAACTGGCTAGAGGAGGGGGAGGATGTCAATCTCCTCTCTAAAGTCTCCACAAGGGCCTGCTGGTATTCTTCCATTTTGACCTGTCTGACTCTTTCTTCAAGCAGTTTTGGAACATTGTGTTTGTACCGTGGATCCAGAAGGGTATAAACCCAGTAATTGGTGTTGTCCAGAATGCGCACAATGCGTGGGTCGCGTTCAATGCAGTCCTAGGCCGAAGAGGTCATAGCCTAGGGTCACAAAAACCTGTTTATTTGGGCAATTTAAATGGTAGTGATGCTGACGTACATAAATCTCAGCCATGGCCGTTAGCAACGTCTGAATTTCACTAAATGTCTCATGCAGGTAGAAGACATATTGTTAGACTTGGATTTCAAAGATGGGGTCCCTACATCTCTGCAAACCAGAGTTACAGGGGTCCAAAATTGGTAAAATCCCCCATAGGCTTTCATTGCCTCCCTATTTCACTTTACAAAATCTCACATCTTTTCAAAGGGCAATTGCTCAGCAGTGGCAAATTTTCTAGCATTGTAGGGACCCTTAGGGGGAACATGACTGGTGAGTTTCGGGCCCCTAGGCCGAAGAGGTCATAGCCTAGGGTCACAAAAACCTGTTTATTTGGGCTATTTCAATGGTAGTGATGCTGACGTACATAAATCTCAGCCATGGCCGTTAGCAACGTCTGAATTTCACGAAATGTCTCATGCAGGTAGAAGACATATTGTTAGACTTGGATTCCAAAGATGGGGTCCCTACATCTCTGCAAACCAGAGTTACAGGGGTCCAAAATTGGTAAAATCCCCCATAGGCTTTCATTGCCTCCCTATTTCACTTTCCAAAATCTCACATCTTTTCAAAGGGCAATTGCTCAGCAGTGGCAAATTTTCTAGCATTGTAGGGACCCTTAGGGGGAACATGACTGGTGAGTTTCGGGCCCCTAGGCTGAAGAGGTCATAGCCTAGGGTCACAAAAACCTGTTTATTTGGGCTATTTCAATGGTAGTGATGCTGACGTACATAAATCTCAGCCATGGCCGTTAGCAACGTCTGAATCTCCCGCTTCCCCATACAAAACTTCTGCCCTTTCTCTGACCTCACGTTCTCTGCGTGATGACGCATACGAGGGTACGCGTGACGCGTACCCTCGTATGCAGAGGACGTGAGGTCAGCGAAAGGGTGGAAGTACCACAAGGGTACTACTGCTGAACCGCCCACTGCCCGGCCTCCCTCAACGCGTCCTACTCCGACTCCTCCTCTTCAGTCACTTCACAGTGCCAGCCAGCCACTGCAGCAGCCAGCCACCACCACCAGTACTATTTTACTTTCGTCAAACTTTTGTATGGGGAAGCGGGCAGAGGGGGGAGCGCTAGCGGAGGGGGTGGGGGGAATTTCCGCCCCCCGCGATCGGGGCATGCTCCCCCCTTATGCCTGCGAAGAAAGAGCTGAGCAGGATGTGAATGAGCAGCAGAATGTCATTCACAATCATAAGGAAAAAAGCAACAGGCAAAGGTCAGGGGCAGAAGATGTGGTCAAACGTAAAAAATGAAGCCAGGTTGCAAACAGTAATCCCTGCACCTGCTGCATCCAGGTTTTGAACTCTTTAACACAAGTAAAGATGAGTAACAGGAAGAAATGAACTGTCGGTCACCATTTTGTAATACTGGGACACTATTATATACAGACAGGTATGTGGCTGTATACATGCAATTAGGGATGAGCAAGAACGCCTCTCCAGGCAGTCTCCTTTGGATTTCCTTGAACTTTGGGTGGTTTCATACATTTTCATTGCAGTCAATGGCGCTGACTTTAACAGTTAAAGGACCGCTATCGCTATTGTGAAAAATGTTAAAATACAAAATGCCTATGTATAAAATGTACATTTTATACATTTACTTTTTATACATTTACTTTACAAAGTACTTCACTCACAATAGGTAATAAAATCTAGTCCATCTCCTCAAAGGGGATTCTCAGGTTAGGTTAACAGTGGTCAGTTGCATAAAGCATGCGTTATAATGAGTGTGAACTGCAGTGGAGACTGGCCATAGACTTTAATACAAAGCCTGCCTGCAGTGAGTTAATGTGATCATTTACAAGGCAGTAGTACTGTGAACAGCCCCATATAATTGTATGGGTAGTGAGATGACATGCACAATAATTCTGCAACACAACTGAGTGAGCACTGTGAACAAGCCCTCAGGCCCTGTTCACTGTGGTCAGTTGTGTTGGAGAATAATTCTGCGTGTCAACTCACTGCCCATATAATTCTATGGGCCTGTTCACAGTACTGCGTTATACGTCTATGTCCAGTCTCCATTGCACTTTACAGTCATCATAATGCATTATTTATAGCACATGCATTATGCAACTGACCACTGTGAACTTAGCTTTTTCACAATAGTGCACTTCTAAAAAAAAAAGAAAAACACATAATCATAGAATGACCAATTGACTAGGTATGTTAAAAAGAAGAATGAGAAGAATGAGATTTATTTTTCAAAAAGACCTTGTAGCTTTTGAGAAAATCAATTTTATCTCTGCTACGCATATCTGCACCCCTGTAAACTTCACTAGATATGCGCATGTGATTATTTGCATCTGCCACACTCAATCGCACAAGCTCATGTGGGTGTTCCCATCGCAGTCCCACCAGTCTGTGATCGGTGAATGAGAACATGTGTTCCCAAAGCCAAGCAAAGTGCTTGTACTGAATGACCACCAGCATCAGTGAGATGCCGGTGGTTATTCTGAAAATGAAAATACAAAACACACACACAACAGGAATAAAATATGGGGACATTGAGTGGCCAAAAAGTTAAAAAAAATTAATTATTAACCTGCCTGGCGTTCTATTAAGATCGCCAGGCAGGCTGCGGGAGGGTTTTTTTTGAATAAAAAAAAAACTATTTCATGCAGCCAACTGAAAGTTGGCTGCATGAAAGCCCACTAGAGGGCGCTCCGGAGGCGATCTTCCGATCGCCTCCGGCGCCCAGAATAAACAAGGAAGGCCGCAATGAGCGGCCTTCCTTGTTTTGCTTATATCGTCGCCATAGCGACGAGCGGAGTGACGTCATCGACGTCAGCCGACGTCCTGACGTCAGCCGCCTCCGATCCAGCCCTTAGCGCTGGCCGGAACTTTTTGTTCCGGCTACGCTGGGCTCAGGCGGCTGGGGGGACCCTCTTTCGCCGCTGCTCGCGGCGGATCGCCGCAGAGCGGCGGCGATCAGGCAGCACACGCGGCTGGCAAAGTGCCGGCTGCGTGTGCTGCACTTTATTTGAGCCAAATCGGCCCAGCAGGGCCTGAGCGGCAGGCTCCGGCGGTACTGGACGAGCTGAGCTCGTCCAGACCGCCCAGCAGGTTAACTCCTTTAACCCCCATCAAAAAAAAAAAATCACTTATTAATTATTAACTCCTTCAACCCTCATCCCCATAGTTACTAAAATAAAACATTTGTAAAATATTTTTTTAAAGCATAAAAAATACATAAATAGTTGTGAAGGTATATTACTGTTATTTTTGCTAATGTAAGGGATCGCTCCTCTCGGCCGCAGTATGGTCTGAGGCGGCGACAGAGGTAGAGTCAGCTGACACGTAGGCAGGGGTTTATGTAATAAATAGTAATATATGATGCTGACTCTGGCTGGGATTGAACCCTGGTTTGCTCACGTCAGAGGCAGTGCTTTTAACCACTATTCTATAGCTGACACACAGTCAGGATGTTTTACTGGTTACTATTGGTTACTCAGCTGACATGTATTGCCACCCATGTCAGCTGATCTCTCAGCTGATACTTAAACAAGATTAATGCCTGCATGTGATTGGCTGCTGTGTGCATGTGGCCAGCCACTGATTGGATGCTGTCAGTATTTAAACCTTGCTGTGACACTTGCATCTTGCCCGTGACAGCTTCTAGCTTGCTGGTTGTGCTGTTACCTGCTGTTTATATTGGATTATCTGGACTTTGACCTTGCTTTAATTACTGGACCTCCCTTGTCTGCTGCCTGAACTGACCTCTTGCCCGGAATATCGTGACAACTCTTGCTGCCTTGCTCGATCTCTGAAATGTTCTTTGACTATTCTCTGCCGTGCCCTCCGGTACTGTGATATTTCTGCTTACTTGGGTATGACCCTGGACTGTTGCTGGACTTTGTTATTCTGTATCCTTGTTTGGCCTGCAAGTTTATTTGCTCACCCTTCATTCAGCTCCAATATTTTGCACACTAAAGGCCTGGGTGTAACCGAAGTCGGATAGGTGTTGTCTCCTCACCTACCATTCAAGCGGGGACGCGCCACATAGGGTGAAGCATGTGGAGTTAGATTGGAGCTGATTCGTGAGTAGATATCCCTACAGGCCTGACAGTTAATACGGGCTTGTAATTATTTGTATAGTATAAATAAACACAAAAAGAAAAATGCACCTGTAATGATCTGCTCTGCTGTCTGCACAGGCAGACAGCTTTTTGACCATTTTGTAAGTCTGAGTGCTGCAGGTCCCTGGAAAGGAGACCTGTCTTCACTCTGCAACTTGCTGAGCTGCTGCTCTGGTGAGGAATTTGCATCCACTTGGCATGCAAATTGCTTAGCTGCTTCCTTTGATGGCTTGCAGTATAAATACCATTTCCTCCCAGAATCCCTTGCTGGTCATGATGGTTTGTTCCTGCTGGACTTACCTTGAGTCTCAGTCCTCTGCATATTGTTTGTTAAGATTATCTTAGAGTAATCCTTGGGAGTGCACTAGCATTCCTTCTAGCATAGTTAGGTTTTTGATTATCTGTATTGACTTGTTCTGTCTTGTCTGTTGCGATTGTCTTGTCGCCAGTGGCAGTCGACAGGAAATCGTTCTGTCTGTTGGGATCGCATTCGGTAGCGGTAGTGGCGGTGGTTCCTTCTGTACTCTGTCTTAGGGGTGCAAGCCAGAGCAACGGTTGCTACTGGTTGCTCCATCTGTCTGTCTCTCTGGATCACATTCGCCCTAGCGGTAGAGTTGGTGGTTTCTTCTGTACTCTGTCTGGGAGTGTAGGCCATAGCTGCGGTTGCTACTGGTTACTCCTTCTGTCTGTCTTGTTTGGATCGAACGCTTAGCAAGCGTTCGCGTTCTCTTTTGTTTTCGTGTTTCTTTGGTTAGTCCGGGTTGGTATGCTTTGTCGCTATTGCGCTTGTCGTGTGGCGACCGTGCTGGGTACGCGCTTTGTCGCTATTGCGCTTAACGCGTGGAGACCACGTGTAGTTAGTCCTGTCTGTTCCTTTGCTCTGTCTTATTGTGTGTTCACCGTCGCTGGGTGGCGACTAGATTGGTGGACACACATACATTCTGTCGCTGTGCTCACTCTCTCTTTCTCAGGGGTATCTTGCCCTGCATTGCTGCAATTCGTACAATTCCCATCTGGCATCTGTGGCAGTGCAGAGGGGTTGTTCCTCTGCACTCCACAGCTACATCTGCCGGTGGGAATTTCTCTCTACAAGTGCATTACACCAAAGCTGGGTTCTGTTGTTTCGTACGCTTGTGGAGGATTTCCGCAGAGTCAGCGCGCATCTTGTGCTCTGACCTCGGAAATAATTCCGCAATCGTTACAGCACCTTTATTTCCAAATAAAATCCTGTTGCCATACATTGTACTAGGGATATCATTTAAATGCTTTGATAACCAGGACGTTGAGTGGCCAAAAAGTAAAAAAAAAACATTAATTATTAACTCCTTTAACCCTCATCAACAGTAAATCTCTTATTAAATATTACTTCCTTCAACCCCATCCCCATAATTACTAAAATAAATAATTTTTCTATTTTTTTTAAAGCATAAAAAATACATAAATAGTTATGAGGGTATATTACTGTTATTTTTGCTAATAAGAGCTTGTAATTTTAGATATAGTATAAATAAACACATAGAAAAAAAATGCTCCTCTCTTTCCAAATAAAATCCTGTCACCATACATTGTACTAGGATGATCATTTAAATGTTTTGAAAACCAGGACAAATGGGCAAATAAAATTTGTGGGTTTTATGTACAGTAGCACTCATTATTTTAAAATATAATAGCTGAACACATGCGAAATAATTACTTTTTTCAATTTGTTATTCCCTTTGAAATGCATAATATTAAAATAAAAAAGTAAATTGAAATGACTCTTAGCAATAAGTACCACCCAAAAAAGCCTAATTTATACATACACCCCCCCCCCCCCCGCCCCAATATATAGAGTGGTAAGTAGCGATAAAGTTATTGGCGGGTGAATGGAAGGAGTGAAACATGAAAATTGTTGTGTTTTTTAAGGGGAAATAACCTGTTGTAGGGAAGTGGTTAAAATTATGATAGGGAAAAATGTATTGTAGTTGAAATGCAGTTAAATGACAGATAATGTATCTACCCCTCTGTATTGAAAAATATATATCAATTTTCAAAACTGGTAGGCAGATACATTATCTAAAATTTAACTCTACCTTAAAGCATTTTCCTATCATAACTTTCGAATCGATTTTCCCACAAACTGCATGGTCTTCTTGAAAGAAAAAAGGGTGTACAATTATTACACAATAGTAGAGAGGTATGATTTATCCATTTCAGTGATTTTTGAAAGTATGTAGGTTCTGCGAGGCTTTTTAACAGATTAGAGCTGAACACTGGTGGAGACAGAGATTGTTGACTCTTGTTGACTCTCTGTAGGATTCCACCTTTGCAGGGATGGTGAAAACATGTTCAACTGCAGGTTTTCATGAAAAGTATGGAAGAGCAAAATAGGGCAGTTTTCACTGACTTTCCTGGAAAACCAGCAGTGTAGGTGCTTACAGGGAGCAAAAGCCAATCAGTAATTCCTCTGATGATAATGCACTGAGCATACACAAAAGATGTGACTCCAGGAGTGTCATTTAACATATATTTTCTCAAGCAGTGCATAAACATTCAATGACATGCACACACATATGTGAAATGTAAAGAGCAGGAGGAGGAAGGCAAGCTCAATTAGATCTCCAACAGAACAGCCTAAACTTTTCTTGCAATCCAGATTCCAGAAATGCCATTATTTATATTAGCAGCCCCCCATACAGTCATGCACTGTATTATGTGTGCTAATATAAAGCTCTAGCTTTCCTGGTATTTCCTAGATGCATAATGTGTAGCACATTACACAATTTGCAATGCACAAAGTTTATGCATTGCACACAAACCTCTTTTGTCTTTATTCATTTGTATTAGCTTAGTAGAACCAGTAGAGTCTTGTACCGTGTGAGCCATCAGTAAAAGCAAGGAGTTTTGAATCAGGATGATACCATTTATTGCCTAACTTAGAGGTAAATAAAAAGTAAGCTTGTGGCTAATAAGCCTTCTTCAGACTAGTTCATGTATATTAACAAGTGGTTACAACACACAGTAATAAATGTCATTAATTGCCACTTCAAGAGGGTCTCTGTTTACTTTTGACATCTTGTTAATATATACAGGAATAAAGTCTGAAGGAGGCTTATTAGCTGAAAGCTTACTCTGTAATTACCTTTAAGTTAGCCAAGAAATTGTATCATCCTAATTTAAAACTTCTTGCTTTCATTTTTTTATGTGCCTTGCTGGGTTTGTAAAACCGACATTCTATGTGAATGTCAGATCAGATGCAGCTTGGATAAACTGAACTGCAATCTCTGTACTGTCAAATCACTTGATCACTGATTCCTGGACGTTGGTCTCCAGAATCTGCTGATACTGAGTGGAATCCATGCGTCCCTTAACTTTGACAAGATTCCCAGTCCCTGCACTGGCCACACAGTCCCACAGCATGATGGAACCACCACCATATTTTACTGTAGGTAGCAGGTGTTTTTCTTGGAATGCTGTATTGTTTTTCCTTCATGCATAACGCCCCTTCTTATGCTCAAATAACTCAATTTTAGTTTCATCAGTCCCCAGCACCTTATTCCAAAATGAAGCTGGCTTGTCCAAATGTGCTTTAGCAAACCTCAAGCGGCTCTGTTTGTGTTGTGGGCAGAGAGAAGGCTTCCTCTGCATCACTCTCGCATACAGCATCTCCTTGTGTAAAGTGCGTCAAATGGTTGAACGATGCACAGTGATTCCATCTGCAGCAAGATGATGTTGTAGGTCTTTGGTGGCTGGTCTGTGAGTTGGCTCTGACTGTTCTCACCATTTGTTGCTTCTTTTTATCCAAGATTTTTCTTGGTCTGCCACTTTGAGCCTTAACTTGAACTGAGCCTGTGGTCTTCCATTTCCTCAGTATGTTCCTAACTGTGGAAACAGACAGCTGAAAACTCTGAGACAGCTTTCTGTATCCTTCCCCTAAACCAGGTATGTCAAACCGGTCCTACGAGGGCCGAGATCCTCACACATTTTTGATACAGCTCAAATGAATTGATGAGTCTGAATCAGGAAAGGTGTGGTCTATCAGGTAGAACACATTCCTTTCTTTCTTAGTCCATCCTAAACACTGGCATGGATCTGGCCCTCCAGGCCTGGAGTTCGACACATGATGGTGAACAATCTTTGTCTTCAGGTTATTTGAGAGTGGTTTTGAGACCCCCTGTGTTGGTACTCTTTAGAGAAAATTAAAAGAGGAGGGAAACTTACAATTGACCCCCTTAAATGCTCTTTCTCATAACTGGATTCACCTGTGTATGTAGGTCAGGGGTCACTGAGCTTCCCAAGCCAATTTGAGTTCCAATAATTAGAGATGAGCGTAATGACTTAATTGCGATTTTGCGAAATTTCGCGTAATTAGTGTAATTACGATTATGGCCGTAAGTACATAATCGTAGTAAAGAAGGTTTTCGCAAAATTCCGCGTAAGCGTAATTTTCGCGTAATTTTCGCATTACAGTGGGTATCATGAAATTACGTTTGCCTTGCATGCAACCGTTTGTAAGCGTAGTTACATAACGTAATTTCGCGATAGTTCATATTACTGTAAGCGTTAATTTTCGTGTGTCGTTTTCGCGTTACGGAATGCTATTTCGCATATAAAATTCGCCATGTAGTGATATTTCGCATCAAAATTCGCCATGCAGAAGAAAATGCCTTTGGCGAAAATTCACGAGCAACCCTGCTAACAAGTAATTACGAAATTCGCGAAATTACGAAGAAATGCAAAATTACGTTATGGTTTAACGCGAAATTACGTTATGGTTTACCGCGAAATTACGTTATGAACGAAACGCGAAATTACGCGTTGAAAATTACGCTTACGGTATTTTCAATTACGATTTTAATGGCAATTACGCTACCATAATTTTGCATCGTAATAGCAAATTTTGCATGCGTAATTATAGTAACGCGAAATTTCGAAAATTTCGGCTCAACACTACCAATAATTAGTTATAAAGGTTTTTGAATAAATAAAATGACAACAGTGCCCAAATTTATGCACCTGCCTAATATTATTTAAAAAATTATTGCGCACTTTCTGTAAATCCAATAAACTTCATTTCACTTCTCAAATATCACTGTGTGTGTCTCCTATATGATATATTTAACTGACATTTTTTATCATAACAACCAACAATGTATACAAGAAAATCATGACGATTAAGAAGGTTGCCCAAACTTTCACATCCCACTGTGTATATATATATATATATATATATATATAAGAGAAAAAAAATGTTCAATAGTTCATACATTTTAGCTTTGGCATCCTTCAATGAGTGTGTCAAAGAGCAGAGACCATAAAACAGTACGCCTAACTTTAAAAAATATATATATAAAATAAATCTGTAGGATAGCTTAAAGTGCACCTCCAGACTAAAAATCAACTCAGCAGCACTGAAAAGGCTTGGTGTTTCTTTAACAGTTTCACAGCATCAGAACTTTGTTTTGCTTACCCAAGCCTCATTTTTAGCTGCACAGAAGAAAACTGCAGGGGCATGTGCAAAGCATGATGGGATTTATGATGTTGTTGTTCTCCTCCTGCTGATTTGGTGCATTTTTTTTATTTTGAATTTGAGATTTGAAGCCTAGCGCGCACAGCTGGGAGGGGTGATCAGGACACAAGACAGTTAGAACTGTGTTTCATGCTCCCTGTCACCTCCTTTCAACCAAAAAGATGGCTGCCCCCTTGAAAAAGATGGCTGCCCCCATGAAATATAAAAGACATTGTACGTTTATATGGCAGGTTATTGTAACAACTAGTAGCTCAGCGGCTGCCGACACGCAGGGGGTGTCTGCAGCCGCTTCCCTTCCTGGCTCACAAGCATTCTCCGTTCCCTTGGCGTCTGGCACGCCGGGAACGGTCGGATCTCTGACTCACAGGAGGTCTGTCTCGCGCGGGCGCGCGTGGTGACAGGACCTTTATGCTTGCAGAAGGCGCGTCAGCTGACCTGCCGGTCGGCTGACGTCAAGGATGACTCTCACCGCTCGGATTGGCGGAAATCCGAGGTGGGAGTGGCTGAGGGTCTCCCTCTTCCTCATAAGCCTTCACTTGTTATTCGGTCCTCGTCTGCTGTCGTGAATACTTACGTGTTAGCGCTCAGACCTTAGACTAGATCCCAGGTGTTGAAACCAAGGTCTTTACACCTAGACTAGGAATTGTTATATTGTTATTGATTACCTGTGTATGATTCTGGCTATTACTCTGACCTTGCTTCCTGTCTAACGTTTCTGTACTTCTGCCTATCTGACCAGTTGCTGAACCTCTGCCTGTTACCCATTATCCCTTTGCCTCACGATTCTGTACTGTTCTTACCTCCCTGTTGCCGAACCTTGCCTGTCTGACCACTCTGTCCTCACCAGTGGGCTAGCCTCTGGTGAAGGATTCTTAGTATCGTTACACCTGCTCCTCAGTTGATTAGTAGTTGCAGTATTGTTTGTACACCTGCTCCTCAGGTGTCCACTAGACTACAGTATAGTCCTAATCACCTGCTTCTCAGGTGATCACTAGGTTGCAGTATAGTCTGAATCACCTGCTCCTCGGGAGATTCCCTCAGCATCACTAGTTGCTGGGGCTTGTTCTCTGTCACATTGTCTGTGTACTGATAGCACCTCACCAGCACCTCTGGTGAGGTCTCGCCTAATTACTAGGTTACAGTCTGTGTATTATAGTACCTTACCAGTCCCTCTGGTAAGGTCTTGCAAAACTAATAAAGTTATGGTTGCAACAAGCACTACAGTCTTAGCACCCTTTTAGCTATACTGGTATTATTGGTGATTCTGCAGATCACCACATTATCAGGTATAGCGTCTGTATTATTGGTGATTCTGCAGATCACCATATAATCAGACATCTGAGTTGCTACACCCAACCGTTACAGTTATAGTATTGTTTTAATACACCAATACCTTTTGCAAGAAACATGTCTCAATGTCTTTTATATCATACGTTTATTGTGTTGTGCTATGCACGAAAGGTTTAGAGTGGTTTATGCCCCCATGAAATCACAAATATTTGGCTGTTCTTTTAAAACAGGGTGGGTACGAGAATATATTACCTATCTACTTTAATTAACATAAATAATGTAACTTAATGACAGTATGATTGTTTAGGCTGAAGTTCCCCTTTAAAAAAAGTTATTTTTAGGAGGAGGATAGATACAATTTGTTTATCTCACAGTTTATTTTCACCTTGTTTCCATTTACGGAAAATTTACTATCATATGTAAAAATAGAAGGCTGAACTAGGCTTTAAAGAGACACTGAAGTGAGAATAAATCTCGCTTCTTGTCTCATAAGTCAGCAGGGGCATGTGTGCCCCTGCTAAAACGCCGCTATCCCGCGGCTAAACGAAGGTCCCTGACCCCCCAACACCCCCCCCCCCTGCAAAATCAACTACCAACTTGGTCGTAAATTTTGCTGCTCTTGAGGCAGGGCTAACTGCCGCAGCCCTGCCTCTCAGCGCCGTCTATCAGCGGCGCATCGCCGCCTCTCCCCCGCCCCTCTCAGCGAAGGAAGACTGAGAGGGGCGGGGGAGAGGCGGAGATACGCGCTGACAGACGCGCATGAGGCAGGGCTGCGGCAGTTAGCCCTGCCCCAATGCGGAAGAGGGGATGCGCTGCTCGGAGGGGATTTGGGGGGGTAAGGGACACCCGTTTAGCCGCGGGATAGCGGCGGTTTAGCAGGGGCACACATGCCCCTGCTGACTATGAGGTCTGAAGCGAGATTTATTCTCGCTTCAGACTCTCTTTAAAGGAAAACATTGTCATTTTTGTTGGGGTTTAAACTGGGATGATGTTACTCCCACGGCTTAGCTCTCTCCATTAAGGTCCTTGCAGCCTAGGGGGTGCCCCCAACCAGTCTCTCTGGAGACACATCTGGTTCAAATCAAGTGGATCTTTTTTTTGTTTTTTTACTGAGCGGTTAAAGGGCCGCATTAGCACTCCATTCTATGGGGGTAAACACAGTACAGATGGGGCCATGGATCGGCCTTCTAACAGCCAGGTAAGAAGCCTAACTGGGGTTGGCCCAGATGCAAACAAATTATGACACAGCACACCCCCATCTTATGCCAAAAATTTAGTAGGAAACTGGAAGGCAGTTTGTAATTGCACATAGTGTTTAGAAACATTTATAGACGCTCAATCAACAAGTGGCATCATCGTATTATGTTGAAACATGACCCAGACAAAACACTGAATATGCATTGAATATCCAGACATAACACTGAGTGTACCTAGAAGCATGCTCAGAATGCAGCCACAGTAATGTACCGCTCCCACATCCATAAAGTAGCCTCAGACCTGGCATTGAGCAGAATACACATTTCAAAGCATTTGTGAAATTGTGAGATCTTATGCTTACCTGCCTTCACAGGCAAGGAAGCTACATGGGATAGGTGGAGGAACTCACCAAACATTACAGGGAGTAGGCAGTGGACTTTGCATTTGAAGTGTTGGGTCATGGACAGGGCCAGACTTGTACTTTCCAGCGCCCAAGGCCTGCCCCCTCCACCCAATATCTTTCTGTCCAACACCCTGACTAGCAATCACAGGTTTGAAGTAGCAAAAGCCTATTTTATGCCTGGTGCACACAATGCAATTTTCCATCAGATTGACAGGTCTAATCAATAATTTCCAAGAAGTTCAATCTGATTTTTTATTTTTTTTTAATCAATGTTTTAATAACTTCTATAAAAAATCAATTTGATCCTCGATATAATGGTAAATTGCATGGTGTGTACCAGGCATTAGTAACTCACTGGGTGCATGTTTCCTTTCAGCTGACAAATTATTGTATTGCTTGTCAGAGCAGTGAGTCCCTCAGTATTGAAGTAGCAGAGCTGAAGGCAGCCAGAGCAGTGTTCGCCCTCTCTGCTGCTGACCTGGTATCACTGGAATTTAGCTATTGAGTTGAGAGGGGTGGTTGCACCTTTGCTTTTTGAAATGCTGCTTTTATTGCTATGCCTTCTTTAGACTCAAATATTTTACTGATTCTTTTACTGATGGCTAACGTGATACAATACTCTACCTTTAAATTGTGCCAGCAAGGGGTTAAGCTTAAGCATAGAGGATGCTGTCATACATTTCTCTAGGGGGATAGGAAGTAAAGGGAAATAACTCCAATGGGGACACAGACAACAACAAAACCTCCCTAAACGTTCCTAGTCTCTTTGCATACTACAATGGCAGTTGGCTGATGGTGTAATGGTTAAGGGCTCTGCCTCTGACACAGGAGACCAGGGTTCGAATCTTGGCTCTGCCTGTTCAGTAAGCCAGCACTAATTCAGTAGGAGACCTTTGGCAAGTCTCCCTTACACTGCTCTGCTACTGCCAATAGAGCGCGCCCTAGTGGCTGCTGCTCTGCTCTGGCGCTTTGAGTCTGCAAGGAGAAAAGCGCAATATAAATGTTATTTGTCTTGTCTTGTCTTGACAATTAAAAAAAAGTCTAGGTTTGACTCTAAAACAAATCCGAGCTGGCAGTATGAAAAAAAGGCTTCCCACATCCTCTTTGACTCCACCATCACTAGCCGGGAATCTCTTTTAGTTTATGGCTGTGTTCCCCTTCAAGCACAAGCACCGCCTGCACAAGAATGGTAGCAAGAATGCACTAGGGGCTTACTGTGAAGGCTTGGCCATACTCATGCAGGTGCAGTATGGCCACGCTTGTATACGGTGGGGAGCATGGCCCCAAGAACATGTCCGACAAGCTCTTGTCGAATATGTTTAGAAGGTCTGTATGGCGCTGCAACAGT
The DNA here is from genome assembly GCF_040937935.1 of Hyperolius riggenbachi. Lineage (NCBI taxonomy): Eukaryota > Metazoa > Chordata > Amphibia > Anura > Hyperoliidae > Hyperolius > Hyperolius riggenbachi. The sequence goes on along the minus strand of NC_090646.1, from coordinate 613,996,466 downwards.
GGGGTTGAGGAGGAGATGAGAAGCCTTTGGACTATCCAGAGGCTTCCTCTACCTAGGTAAGTATCTAACTTTTTTTAGCCAGCTCAGGTTCACTTTAAGTTTTGGTTAAACCTCCCCTATAAGATGTAACATCGTAATCCAGCCTACGTTACCAAAGTATTTCAACGTAACTGGTTCTCAACACTGATTAAACGTGAGGTTTAAATTCAATAAATCTGTATTGATTGAATATATAGCAAATTAACCAGCAAAGCACATTGCTTCCAGACTGCATCATCTATAAATACAGCCTCTGGAAAGGCAATCTGAGGAGTCTGTCAACAGGAATTCTTCACGACACCAAATGGAAGATGATGAATTACGTCCACCTCAGCTGTCATCAAAGAGTTTGCGAACATCATTTTCATCCCAGCAACATATCAAATCTGTAAATCACGCTCTGCTATTTCATCCTCTCTCGCAGATCAGATTCCGCTAATCCCGTGCGGACTTGTCACATGAAACCTTATACTATGACCTTTAAGATATACCGATGTCCCCAGAGGATCAGCCTGTAAGATTATGCAAGAGGCACATTCGTATCAAAGGTGACAGGGCTTGCTGTGATCTCACTGTACACCGGCCCCAAGAAAATAAGGCACGTCAGCATTGGTTTTTTTTCAGTGCATTGGTTTTAATGACTATAGCACAAATGGAAATGCATCCTCCTGGTCACCCACAATGGGGTTGGGTGAGCAGGGCTAGTAGGAGTTCTCACCACCTTCTTATGAAATATCTTAAAGTACCCCTGACCTCACTTTAACCTCCCTAGCGTTCAAATTATGCAGGATTTCTGTGCAAAAAGTGGTTCAATTAATTTCGTGAAATTTTTGCTTGCAACTTACTAAAATACCCCAAGACAGGGTCTAGTATCCTTTTTGAGTATAATAAAAGTTTAAAAACATAATCATGTCAAAAAATTAAATTTTCTGATTAACTTTTTAATCATAAATATAAAAATCCTTCTCAAATATGGATGAAGAAATAAATCTACAGATGCAGAAATAAATACAGTACAGTGTTTACCTAAAACATCTCCCTTCTGTGATACAACAGCTAAGGGCCAGTTCACATCTTTACTTTTTCCACTGTCTGGAAGCAGCAGGGTCTGGTCATTCTGGGGTCCTTTAGCGTCGCACTCCTGTGTCCCCGCTGGTAATGGCCGATGAAAGTCGACAAATGCTTTTCTGCACGTTTGCAGACAAGACTCAGGGCAGGTGATTGAGAAATCCGCCTGAACCAGCCCTAAAGGTCCATACACACGTTGGTCTGAACTCTGAGTGGTGCACCATAACGACTGCTGTGACGGGGGTGGTCATTATGGTCAGACCAGCAAGACTACATCATGTGCACAATAATTGCATGAAGATCCAGCGTGTTAGATTTTTTCAGCAATGCCCGAGCACAGCACAATAGCATTGTTCTCGCTGCTCCCACCACCAGAAACTTCTCCATCTCATCGTTTCTATGTATAGCAAAAGATGCATCGTGTGCAAAGGCTGATCACACTTCTGTACAATGTTGTTAGTGCACTGTCACCTTTGGCTGATGATACCTCTGTTGGGATGCGCAGGGGGTGAAGGGATGACAAGGGCATCTGACTTAGAGGCTTCCAGTGGGTGGGGAGGTGCCATGATGAACAATGCCGTTGGGTTAAAAACAGCTAAAGGTCTGACATGCCACATCTATAGGGATAGTTATTGGGCCACTGTACACACTCTGGTCTGCTGCACAACCATGGTGGTCGTTATAGTCCATCACGGCCGAGTTCAGACCAGTGTGGCAATAAGTGTAATTCTCTGTACAATATAAAGTATTGTATTAGTTTCCAGAAGTTTTCTGTAATGCTTCTGTAATTTTCTGTAATGCTGTAATATGTGCCTACTGCCAGTAGGTGTTGCACGTACAACATTATAACTCTTTCCAGGCCAGTTTTCAGCGTGGACGAAGCTAACTCGTCTATACGATTTGTAGTACATTTTTTAACGAGTCAGCCTTGTCCTTACCACCAGGGAGGCTAAAATAACATACGTTTAATGTTATTTTATTAGCTGTGCTGTGACATAAATCACAGCACCTTCCTCTCCCTTTAGCGACCCCCCCCCCCCCCCCATCCCCTGTTCTGCTCAGCCGAAATATTTGACTTGAGCAGATTGTCAATGCACTTCCTCCTCTTTGCCCATCATCAGGAATACCCCCTTCACTAGAGATGGCCAGAACAGTTCGCCGTCGAACGGTTCCAGGCGAACTTTGGGTGGTTCGTGTTCGCCGGCAAAGGCGAACTTTTGCGGAAGTTCGATTCGCCCCATAATGCACCATTAAGGACAACCTTGACCCGCTACATCACAGTCAGCAGGCACATTATCACCAATCAGACTACACTCTCTCCTGGAGCCTCACCCCCCCCCCCCCCTTATAAAAGGCAAGGTTCTTCAGCCGTTTTACTCACTCGTCTGCCTACAGTAATTAGTTAAGTGACAGCTGCTGACAGACTCTGTTAGGGAAAGCTTAGTTAGGCTTGTTAGCTTGCTCCTAGGCTGATTGTTATTCCTTATGTTGCACCCCACAACAGCTCCCTCCTCCCTCTCTTCCTCCTTCTCCTCCAGAGGAGGAGGGTCTTGTCTTCCAGGGAATTGTAGGATTTCAAAAGCCAGCTTACATACATTGGCTGGGAATCAAACCCAGGTCTAGTGCTTGGTAGGCAGCTCTCCTCACCACTATACCACCACCAACACTGCATACTAAAGCCAGCCTAGCATGTACCATTATGATATATCCAAGAAAAAAAGGAGCTTGCTTAGGGATTTGTAGGATGTCAAAAGCCAACTCATATACATTGGCCAGGAATCGATCCCAGGCCTACCGCGTGGTAGGCTGCTATCCTAACCATTATACCACCAACACAACACACTACAATGTTACATGCTGAAGCCAGCCTAGCATGTACCATTGTGATATACCCAAGAGAAAAATGAGCTCTCTCTCTCTCTCTCTAGGACTTGATGCCATTGAACTGAATTTTCAGCTTAAAACCATCAACGGATACCGGCGGAATTTCACAGGTAATTTCGGAATTCCGCCAGATTGAAAAAGCAATTCCTTTCTGACCAAACGGAACGGAATGACCAATTTTCACCTAATTGCGGAAAATACAATTCCGCGGGAAGCGGTGACCATCCCTACTAGAGAGAGAGAGAGAGAGAGATGAATCTACATGGCTATCTGGGGTTCTATTCTGACAACTGTTGAACACAAAAGGCAAGGCCATGCCTGGGTGGGCTTGAACCACCAACCTTTCAGTTAACAGCCAAACACGCTAACCAATTGTGCCACAGAGACTGTGTACCAAAAGACTGTGCACGCAGTTGCTGTTGAATGATTTTATGGGGATGTATGTGTGTCTTTTGAAGGAAGGAAGTAAGTCTGCTCCAAGAAGTTTCAGCATGTAGTGTTGGTGGTATAATGGTGTGAATTGCAGCCTACTACGCGGTAGGCCTGGGTTCGATTCCAGGCCAATGCATGTGAGTTGGCTTTTGATATCCTACAAATCCCTAAGCAAGCTCATTTTCCTCTTGGATATATCAGAATGGTACATGCTAGGCTGGCTTCAGCATGTAGTGTTGGTGGTGGTATAGTGGTGAGGAGAGCTGCCTACCAAGCACTAGACCTGGGTTTGATTCCTGGCCAATGAATGTAAGCTGTCTTTTGAAATCCTACAATTCCCTGGAAGACAGGGAGGAGGGGGGAAGATTACACTTCCTGATGTTGTAAAGCTGTGTAAGCCTGCAATTGAACATTCAATGAGATTTCTGACCTTAAAACACTGCTTTTGTGTCAAATGCAGAGTTTTTTCCGGGACTTTTGATGTCTATTCCATTTAACCATGTCTCCCTCCAGGTATTAGTTCCCTTGAAACATCTTTTCCATCACTTTTGTGGCCAGGATAATTTTTCTAAGTTTCCAAGTACGCCTCTCCATTGAAGTCTATTGCGGTTCGCGAAAGTTCGCGAAAGTTTGCGTGAATCCTATGTGCACAGTGCGCATGGGAGCTGCTTAGTGTACGGTCTTGAGGTAATTTAGCTCAGAACGATAGTGTACTAATACAGCTATTTATACACTATTGTTCTGAGCTAAAAAACCTCAAGTCCGCGCACAGCGCAGCTCCCCAGCGCACTGTGCAGATAGGAACTATTAGTGGCAAGTGGAGGGGGCAATCCTGATGATGGGCAAAGAGGAGGAAGTACTGACACTTCCTCCCCGCCCATTATCCAGCTCTGCATCATGGCAGTGCAGAGTGGGGGAAGGGGGGGCGCTAAAGGGGTTGGATGGTGCTGTGACTCATAAATCACAGCACAGTAAATAAATAAAGCATTAAAAACATTTTATTTAAAAACAAGGTCAGAGGTACTTAGAGTTTATTAAATAAAATTACATAAAAAGAACTGTAAGAACGCTGACGGCCGCTTCTTCGTGCTCTTACCCATTATCAAGTTGCCACGTTCAACTGTCACAGCCCTACAGTTCTTTTAATGTAATTCTATTCAATATACTTAAAGGGGAACTGAAGTAAGAGGTATACAGAGTCTGACATATTTATTTCCTTTTAAACAATACCAGTTGCCCGGCAGCCCTGCTAGTCTATTTGGCTGCAGAAGTTTCTGAATAACACCAGAAACAAGCATGACGCTAATCTTGTCAGATCTGACAATAATGTCAGAAATGCCTGATCTTCTGCATATGCTTGTTCAGGGTCTCTGGCTAAAATTATTAGAGGCAGATGATCAGCAGGACAGCCAGGCAACTGGTATTGCTTAAAAGGAAATAAATAGGGCAGCCTCCATATTCCTCTCGCTTCAGTTGTCCCTTTATTTCATAAGAAGGTGGTGCAGACTCCTGCTACTTATTTGCTTAGTTTGAAGTACTGGTGTTAATGCTAAATTATTTTAGCAGTTATGATGGCACCAAAATTAAACCTGATAAAATCAATTGCCATAGAGTGTCCTCTGTAAAGGTTGAAGTGATAATCCAGAGGCTTCCCCCATCCGCCTCCACCTCACCCTTCCAGCGCAGGTACCCCTGTAGCTCTTTGACGGAGCAAAGCCACACTCCGCCGATGGCTTATGCCTGCGCCACACCTGAGCTCTGTACTGCTGCTAAGGCATGAGCCGTCCTGTGCATGCACAGTGCAGCCACACCTGTTCACATACTGGATTGTGGCCGCCTCAAGCTTTCAGAGGTCCCAGCCCTGGAATGATGAAGTGGATGGAGATGGGGGGAAGACTTTAGAGCATACATGTCAAACTCCGGCCCGAGGGCCAAATTTGGCCCTCAGAGCCATTAAATTTGGCCCTCAAGTGTTTTCCCCACTTTGCATTATGTTTAGCCCACTCTACACAACCAGGGAAGCTATATTGGAGGTGAAGCCCTAGACCACCAGGGGGAGGTAGGGGGAAGCACTAAACACTATGAAGCTGTAAAGGGGAGGGTAGGTGTCTCTAGACACCAGGGAACTGTATAGGGGAGGGAGGACTACTACTAGACACCAAAAAACTTTATAAGGGAGAAAGGTGGCCAGTAGACATTGAGGTTGGCCCACAGCTAGGTCCCAGTGTACAATTTCGGCCCATGACTAGGTCCCGGTGTACAATTTCGGCCCATGACTAGGTTCCAGTGTACAATTTTGGCCCATTTTGTATTTGAGTTTGACACCCCTGCTTTAGAGGAACCAGAGGCTTCTTTCTACTGAGGTAGAGAGTAAGAGTAGAGTGAAGTAAGTGACTTTTTTTTCTTAATTTCACAGGTTTGCTTTAAGCATCAGAAATGGATTAAAGAGACTCTGTAACAAATTTTTCAGCCTTAGTTCTTCTATCCTATAAGTTCCTATGCCTGTTCTAATGTGCTCTGGCTTACTGCAGCCTTTCCTAATTGCACTGTCTCTGTAATAAATCTTATCTCCTTTCCTCTGTCGTGTCTGTCGGGCTAAGGCTTGAATGTGTGGAATGTGCTGGGCTGCTTGTTATTAGATAGAAGCGATACACACCCTCTGCAGGCCCCCTGCAGACTCTGTATGACTCACACACTCTGCTTATGTGAGACTATCACAAGCTGGTTAGTTTGTTTGTAAACACTGCCTAAAACTGTTAATTACAAGCCAGGATTGCAGCAGAGAGTGGCAGAAAAAGCACAGATGGGCCCGGGAGAAAAAAAGGAATAGAATGGTATGCTTTTTAGTGTAAGAATTTTAGAGTACAGATTCTCTTTAATGTCAATGGGAGTTTAAAGTAAACCCAAATTAAGGAAAGTCGCTTCAGGTTTGATACTTATGTTAGAGGAGGTAAGGGTCTAAATAGTTTAGAGCCTTCCTCTTCCTACGTTCGGCCTTTCAATCTTTTCCACGTGTCGGGTCAAAGAGTTCTTCGAAAATACAGAAAGGCATTTTATTGATTAGATGTTAAATATGGCCTAGGAGAAAAGGTTGGAGAAAAAGTTATTTTAATAGGGAACAGGGGCCCATATGCAATTCACTTTTCTCACTTGAGTTTTCTCCCAGGAGATAATTTTTCATCTTCAATTTAAATTAACTTTTTAGCAATTTGCAATGGAAAAAGTACCAAAAAGTAGGTGAGAAAGTACTGTCAAAATAATTTTGAGTATTTGTTTGCTTGCTGGTGGTGTAAAAGGCATTTTATCTACAAGTTGTGAAAATATCACCTTGGAAAAAACTCAGGTGAAAAGTGAATTGCATGTGGGCCAGGGGCCCATGTGCAATTCCCCTTTTCTCTCGAGTTTTCTCCTAGGACATAATTTTTCATCTTCTATTTAAAAAACTTTTTAGTACTTTGCAACTGAAAAAGTACCAAAAAGTTGGTGAAAAAGTACTGTCAAAATTATGTTGAGTGTTTTTATGTTTCCTGGTGACTTAAAAGGCATTTTATTGACAATTTTGAAAATATCACCTTGGAGAAAACTCATGAGAAAAAGTAAATTGCATATGGGCCCGAGTGTCTTGAATAAGGTGAAAAAGCGAAGTACCAGCCTGCTACTCACCAATAACATGATACCCACCCCTGTCACCCTGCAATATGATGGAGTGGTCATCTTGTAACATATTTGTACTTGGGAAAAAATGAAGTTCTACTACTGCTCCAGCTGCAGATCTATCGTTAGACAACATAATATCTTATTCAGATAAACCTGCCAAACCCACATAATTGTTTAATACACTAATATGCCTAATGCTTGTATACTTTTGAAACAACTTTGTAGTATTTTAGAGGGAGAGGCCCATTTGGGGGTTCCATGCTCTATAAAGACTTTGCACAAGAATAATTTCCTTTTATAACATTAACATGGAATAGATGTGAATAAGCCATTGATTAACATGGGCTGTCCGTGCTAATAACATTGGGGAAAAGTGCAGGAAAATGCATTTAATGTGAATGGGGCTTTGGGAGATGCAGTAACTGAACCAGGAACAGTGATTGGAAATTGGAATAGATCATACTTCAAGAGGCAAGAGCAGAACCAGATTACCCACAATCCTACTGAGGCAATTGTCTAAGGCCTGGTGGATATCACTTCCTTCCAAACATATGCTTTTACCTCACCTAGCTAAAATGGGCAGAGGGCAAGGAAGCAGAACAAAACCCAGGGCTGGCGCTTCCACAGAGGCAAAGGGGGAAATTATCCCAGGGCCACAGAGCCTGTAGAGGCTCCCGAGGGGTGTGTTCCCTCCCCTGCAGCTATGGTGACCCATACATGCTTGCAGGGAATGAGGAAGAGAGGTGCCATGGGGAGAAGTCCGGAGTTTTCTGCCTCCTATGTCCTGAGCCCAATGTATATGCACTTTGGATTTATAAGGGAAAGGAGGAGGGGCATAATGGGGTCCCCAACAGTGCTCTTGGGGACATATGATGGACACCTAATAATTTTGTGTGGCTGGGGGTGCTGTGTGATGGGTCCTGGAGGTCAGCTCGGAAGCTCGGGCATTGCTAGGGTGGCCCCCAAGTTACTTTTTGCCTCGAGGCCTCATTGTAGCTAGAACTGACCCTGATCAAACCTAATACCTTCCTTAGTGGCTTATTTGATCTTAAATACATCTCTGTACATGGGCTTGCAATGGTTCATGTAAGAAACTAGTCGGTACCTCGGTCAACTAAGTTCAGCTTAGGAACAAGTTATCTATTTTGAAAGGACTGATCATCCAGCATTCCGCTCCTCTTGCCCTCTTGAACCTAATTATGACTGGTGTAGAAAGCATGCTTCACCTGCTCTCATCTAATCACTTTTTACAAAAGCTGTTCTGTGAAGATTTTTTTATATTAACAATTGTATGACCTTCACATCTGCCTACTCAAACAGTTTCAGCCCATTCTCAAGTGAATTTGTTTGTCTGCAGCTGAAAATAACATGCTAGATGTCGGTTTCATGTTTTTAAGTCGTGATGTTGTACAATGGACAGTTGCATAACAAGCTGAATGCCGAAAAATTGGACTTTTTTTCACTTTTTATGAAGTTATTCTCACAACAGATCCCCGAGTGTCAGAACAAGGGCTGTTTTGCACTAGGCCTTGCATTCGTGATGTATGTTCTCCTGAAAAACAGAGTCCATCAGATTGTCCACATAAAGAATAGACCTTGATAAGACGGCACCTTGCCCCAAGAGCCACCCTCTCGTCAAAGTCCACAAAATGAAGTAATGAGGTGGCATATCACTGGCTGCAAACAAGAACATTTACGGAGCAAAGGAAGGTGCACTTCATGCTACAGACCTGCTTGTCATTCATCAGGTGCTGATGAAAGAACCGGTAGGTCCGCAACATCTTCCTTTGTGCCACAAATGTTTAAAGTGGACTTGTACTCTTGCACAGGACAGAAAGAAAACGTAGAGAAATGCACCCTGTATGCATTTAGTGTAAGGAATCGCTCTGTGCATACTGGTGGGCGGATGTCTCACTCCTCTTGGCCGCAAAATGGTCTGAGGCGGCAACAGAGGTAGTGTCAGCTGACAGGATAGTCAGCTGACACTTAGGCAGGGGTTTATGTAATAAATATAATGGATGTTGATCCTGGCTGGGATTGAACCCTGGTCTCTCACATCAGAGGCAATGCTCTTAACCACTATGCTATAGCTGACACACAGTCAGGATGTTTTGCTGGTTAGTACTGGTTCGTCAGCTTACATGTATTGCCACCTGTGTCCGCTGATCTCTCTGTCAGCTGACACTTAAACAGGATGAATGCCTGCGCGTGATTGGCTGTTGTGTGCATGTGGCCGGCCACTGATTGGATGCTGTCAGTATTTAAACCTTGCTGTGACAGTTGCATGTTGCCTGTGATAGCTCTAGCTTGCTGGCTGCTTTGTATACCTGCTTTTGTTATGTTGGATTATCTGAATTTCAACCTCTGCTTGTTTACTGGACCTCCCTTGTCTGCTGCCTGAACCGACCTATTGCCTGGATTATAGTTACAACTGTTTGCTGCATGGCTTAAGCTCGGATATGTTCTTTGACCTCTCTTCTGCCTAGCCCTCCTGTACTGCAACATCTCTACCCATGTATGACCCTGGACTGTTGCTGGACTTTGCTACTCTGTGTTCTTGTTTAGGCCTGGAAGTTTAATTGCTCACCCTGCATTCAGCTCCAGTATCTTGCACACTAAAGGCCTGGGTGTAGCCGAAGTCGGGTAGGTGTTGTCTTCTCACCTCTCATTCAAGCGGGGACGCGCCACATAGGGTGAAGCATGTGGAGGTAGATTGGGGCATTGGAGCAGATTCGTGAATGGATACTCCTACAGGCCTGGCATTATCACGGGCCATACCAAAAAATCATTATAGATGAACTACGTCATCAAGTGCAACTTTTGACTGGAGCTGGTAAACAGTTAACTCAGATGGTTGCTGCACAACATCCTCCTGCTTTTGCTGATACTGCTGATGTCTCCAGTGCTGCACAAGTTTATCATTTACCTCCTGGTATCTTTGTGGAACCTAAGCTACCCTTGCCTGAGAAGTTTTCCGGTTCCACAAGTAACTTTGACAACTTTGAAAATAATTGTTTGATGTACTTCCGAGTTCGGCCCTTGGCCTTTGGTGGTTCTGAATCTCAGAGAGTGTCTCTTGTTATTTCACTGCTTCAGGGAGACCCTCAGTCCTGGGCTTTTGGGTTATCCCAAGACCATCCTGCACTTTCTTCTGTTGAAGAATTTTTTAAAGCTATGGCGGTACTCTACTCAGATCCTGATATCACTTTCACTGCTGTACAAAAGTTACGTGAATTACGACAGGGTCATCGGTCAGCTGAGGAATATGCCTCTGACTTCCGTAGATGGGCTGTTAGTACCAAATGGAATGATTCAGCGCTTCTTGACCAGTTCCTTTATGGTGTCTCAGGCGTTATTAAAGAGAATCTGTATTGTTAAAATCACACAAAAGTAAACATACCAGTGTGTTAGGGGACATCTCCTATTACCCTCTGTCACAATTTCGCCGCTCACCGCCGCATTAAAAGTAGTCAAAAAACGGTTTAAAAAGTTTGTTCGTAAACAAACAAAATGGCCACCAAAACAGGAAGTAGGTTGATGTACAGTATGTCCACACATAGAAAATACATCCATACACAATCAGGCTGTATACAGCCTTCCTTTTGAATCTCAAGAGATCATTTGTGTGTTTCTTTCCCCCTGCAGCTCACTGAAGAGTTAAAGCTGATTGTTTGTTTCTTCTTGCAGACAGCTCTGCCCCGTTGTCTGTAATTCTGCAGTATGTGACTCATCAGTATGTGAACAGAGGATTTATCCAACTTGTAAAAGATAAGAGAGCAGAGAAAAGCTGGCTAATGTAAATAACACACACACACACACACAGGGGAGTGTGCATAGAGGGGGCATGCATAGCAGATCACACTGAAGAGTTGCCAGCCTTCCAGACACAGGACGACAAGTCCAACAGGGGAAAGATAAGCTGATCTATTACAGAGATGGTGATAGTAGAAAGTGCTGCAGTAAGCCAGAGCACATTATAATAGGTTTAGGAACCTGTAGGATGGTAGAAAACACAATGACATTTTTGTTACAGAGTCCCTTTAAGGACATTCTCCCTAGCCATCCAGTTCCTGCCACTTTAGAGGAGGCCATAACCTTGGTCATTCGTATTGACAGGTGAGTTCGCCAAAGACACCAAGGGAGACCTGTGTTGGTGACTTCTTCTCCAGGGAGTAATCCATTTCCCACTACGAGTACAGAAGAGCCAATGCAGATTGGTTCCTCAAGGCTTTCCTCTATGGAAAAAGCAAGGAGAAGCGCTGAGGGACTTTGTCTTTATTGTGGTAATCCTGATCATTATGCTCAGTCCTGCTCCGCCAAGAATAAGCCGGAAAACTCCAGTTCTTAGGTGAGGCCGAGAAAACTCACCTAAGCGAGCAGGTATTTCCTCTAAAAAAATGAATGTCTCTTTCTACCCATCACGATTAATTGGGGTAAGAAGAGTCATAATTGTTTCGTTTTTGTTAATTCTGGGGCTGCAGGGAATATTTTAGACATCTCCTTAGCACAACAACTGGGGGTTCCTTCTTATAAATTAGCTGGGCAAGTTTGTATTACAGCTATTGATTATACACCATTGCAAGATTGTCTCCCCATTACTGAGACCCCAGAACTCAAGATCAATGTAGAAGTGTTACATTGTGAACTACTAAAGTTTTTCTGTTTGAAAGTACCTTCTTGTCCAGTAGTGCTGGGTATGCCTTGGTTGGGTAAGCATAACCCTTTGATTGATTGGCAGACCAAACAATTGATCAAATGGTCCTCCTATTGTTCCGAGAATTGTCTTAAGAAACTTTGTTTGAATGTGATAGACCTTACTCTTGGTAACATTCCTGTTGAATACCGAGAATTTTCTGATGTCTTTTCTCCACATGCTGCTGACAAACTTCCTCTACACATAGAATATGATTGTGCGATTGATCTGTTCCCTGGTACCATGCTTCCCTGTGGACGGTTATATAATCTTTCAGCACCTGGGGACAAGACCATGAAAGATTATATAAAAGAAAACCTTGAAAAAGGGCTTATTAGGCCGTCCTCTTCTCCAGCAGGGGCAGGGTTCTTTTTTCTTTGAAAAGAAAGATGGTGGTCTTAGACCATGCATAGATTATAGGGGTCTTAACAAAAAAAATAGGTATCATAATAGGTGTCAAAAATAGGTATACTCTTCCTTTAATTGATTATCTGTTTTCACAGGTTGCAGGTGCCAAGGTGTTCTCTAAGCTTGACCTCAGGGGGGTGTACAATTTGATCAGAATCAGACAGGGAGATTAATGGAAGACAGCTTTTAACACTAAAGATTGGCATTATGAATATCTGTTTATGCCCTTTGGGTTGTGCAATGCTACAGCTGTCTTCCAAAACTTTGTTAATGATGTGTTCAGAGAATTGGGTAAATTTGTGGTAATTTATCTGGATGACATTTTGATCTTTGCTTCCTCACTGTCTCAACATCGGGTCCACGTTAAGCAGGTGTTACAGAGATTAAGAGAAAACTGTCTCTATGCTAAACTTGAAAAATGTATTTTTGAGGTACAAGAAGTGTCATTTCTGGGTTATGTCATTTCCGTTTCAGGTCTAGCGATGGATTCCAAGAAGTTGAGTGCTGTTCTGAATTGGTCCCAACCCATTGAGTAATTACAACGTTTTTTGGGGTTTGCCAATTTTTATGGAAAGTTTATTAAAAATGTTTCCTCTACAGTGGCACGTCTCATGGATCTCACCAAGGAGGCAGCTGATCCTTCTGTCTGGAACAGTGAGGCTGTCCAGGCTTTCAGTTCTTTAAAACAGGCATTCTGTTTCTCTCCCGTCTTGGTACATCCTGATATCCAGAAAGCATTTATTGTTGAAGCTGATGCTTCTGAGTCAGGGGTTGGGGCAGTACTCTCACAATATTCTGGGTCACCTGAATGCCTTCACCCCTGTGCTTATTTTTCCAGGAAGTTTTCCTCAGCCGAGAAAAACTATGACATTGGCAATAGGGAGCTTTTAGCGGTCAAGTTGGCCTTTGAAGAATGGAGGCACTGGTTGGATGGAGCCATTCATCCTTTTACCGTATACACTGACCATAAGAATTTAGAGTACATTGAGAATGCTAAACGTTTAAACTCATGTCAGGCAAGGTTGTTTTTTTTTTTCCTGTTTTAATTTTGTTATAACATACAAACCAGGATTCAAAAATGTTAATGCTGATGCTTTATCTCAGTCATTTGAGAAACAAGTCTCTCATTCAGAAGACCCAGGGTTCATTTTGTCTAGAAAATGTATTTCTGCTGTGGGTCACCTGTGAATTGTCACCTGATTTGTCTAGGCAGCTGTGTAAGGAACAGGATGAAGGCCCCCCCCCCCCCCCCCCCCCCAACTAAACCTGCAGACCGCCTATTCGTGCCTCTTAAGTACTTAAACAATTCCATGAAAGTAAACCAGTTGGTCATCCTGAAGAGAAAAAGACTTTGGAGTTGCTCAAGCGGGTGGCCTGGTGGCCTACTTTAAACAATGATGCCATTGCCTTTGTCAAAGCTTGTCCAGGTTGTGCCCGCAGTAAGTCACTGCAAAGTTCTCCTCAGGGGCTTCTTCAGCCTTTGACTATTCCTGAGAAGCCATGGGCTCACATTGCCATGGATTTCATTGGAGATCTACCGGCTTCTCAGGGATTTACTGTGATTTTTGTAGTCATTGATAGGTTTAGTAAGATGACCCATTTTGTGCCACTATCTAAACTGCCTTCTGCCAAATAATTGGCTCAAATTTGTATTGATAATATTGCCAGGTTACATGGTATTCCAGGAAATGTGGTATCTGATCATGGATTACAATCTGTTTCCCAATTTTGACATGCATTCTATTCCTGTCTTGGTATTTTTTTATCTTTCTCTTCTGGTTTTCATCCAGAAACGAATGGTCAGATGGAAAGAATGAACCAATGTTTGGAGCAATATTTCGGCCTCTTGCACACTGCAAGTGATTCCGATTCCGCTTTTGAGGCCTCTTGCACACTGCAAGCAATTCTGATTCAGATTCCGCTTTTTAATCAGTTTTTACATCCGATTCAGATTCTGATTTGCAGTGTGCAGGGAGCAAACTGCAAATCGGAATCTGAATCGGATGTAAAAACCTGATTAAAAAGCGGAATCTGAATCGGAATCACTTGCAGTGTACAAGAGGCCTTCAGGTGTTTTGTAGCTGACTGCCAAGAAAATTGGGTAGAATATTTATCATTTGCTGAATTTTCAGCTAATAATCTGGTTAATGCTTCTACCATGATATCTCCATTTCAGATTGATTCTGGACTGAACCCAAAGTTCTGTTCTCTCTCTGGTCCACCCTCTGCTCTTCCCAGTTTGGAGGCAGGGGTGTAGCAATAGGGGGTACAGAGGTAGCGACCGCATCAGGGCCCTTGGGCCAAAGGGGCCCCAAACGGCCCTCCCTCAACTACAGAATTAGCTCTCTATTGGTCCTGTGCTCATAATAAACACTTCTATAGATACTTTGAATAGTGGTAATCATTAACAAACTGTTCCCCACCTCCTTCTTGCACCTCTGACACTGTAGTTGCCATTGGCACGTTTTGGTGTGCTGTATCAATTGTTATGTATAGAGTGCTTGGGGGGGCCCCATTGTAAAACTTGCATCAGGGCCCACAGCTCCTTAGCTACGCCACTGTTTGGAGGATTGGGTCAAACATTTTCCTGATGTCTGGAAGCAGGTGCGTGACAATTTAAAATCCGCAACCGAGCATCAGAAAATGTTTGCCGATTTGCATCGTTCCCTGAGCCAGGATTCTCTCCAGGTGGCTTGGTTTGGGTGTCTACCCATAACATTCCTCTTTGTCAACCTTCAGCCAAGTTGGGTCTTAAATACATAGGACCATGTAAGGATCTGCTTAGCTGCCTGTGCAGGCAGGCAGCTTTTTGACCATTGTTTAGGTTTGCATGCTGCAGGACTCTGGAAAGAAGAGCTTCTGTCAGTTTTGCAGCTTGTGCTTGCTGAGGAATTTGCATACGTTGTCATGCAAATTGCCTTGCCACATTCATTGGAGGCGTGTACTATAAGTACTATGTGTTTCCCACAATGCTTGGCTGGTCATAAGGATTCCTTCCTGTGAAACACTCCTGGAGGAGTGTCAGCCTTACTCGTTGTTTGAAGTTCAGCTTAGAGTAATTTCTGAAACTGCGCTAGGCAGGTTCCCCTAGTGCAGTTAGGATTGCTTATCTGTTTTGTTTGTTCTGTTGCGATTGTCCTGTCCCAGCGGTGGTCGACAGGAAATCGTTCTGATCTCTGTTCTTGGAGTATAGCTGGTGCAGCGGTTGCTACCAGCTATCTCTTCTGATCTGTCTCACTTGGATCGCACTAGCATCTTGCGCTAGTGCTGTGGATCCTTCTGTTCTGTCTCCTTGGATCGCGCTAGCCACTTTCCGCTAGTGCTGTGTAGCCTTCTGTTCTGCCTTCCTGGATCGCACTAGCATCCTGCGCTAGTGCTGTGGATCCTTCTGTTCTGCTACTCTGTCTGCCTGGATCGCACTCGCCTAGCGCTAGTGCTGTGGATCCTTCTGTTCTGCTACTCTGTACCTGGATCGCTCTAGCATCCTGCGCTAGTACTGTGGATCCTTCTGTTCTGTCTTCCTGGATCGCGCTAGCCACTTTCGCTAGTGCTGTGGATCCTATCTCTCGCTTGTCCCTGTTTTCGTGTGTCTGTCTTGTCTGCTACGAACGCTTGCTGGAGGCTCGGTGAGGTAACCGTTAAGCAAGCGCTCACGTCCTCTGTTACATGCTTGTCTGTCGATGGTTAGTTAGGCGTGCTTGCAGGGGCGTAGCTTGGGGGGGTCGGGGTAGGACACGTGCCCCCGGGCGCTGGGTCCCTAAGGGCGCCCAGCGGCAGTGCAGTATCTTTTTTTTAAGAAAAAAATCTTGTCTCTACCTCACTCGCAACTTCGCCCCCCGGTGACGTCACACGTCACCACCGCACCACGTGCACTATTGAAACGCACGCAGATCCAGCCAGCCAGATCTATTTGCTGATGGTGAAGAGAGGAGCCGACGAGGCAGGAGGGGGCGGAGATGCAGTACAGTGGAGCCAGCAGCAGGGCTGCATTTATCATACAGAACCCAAGGCACGAGTTTATAGGCACCTGATTGGTGGAGAGGCGGCTCCCAATCCTCCCAGAGTACCTGCTAAACAGAAGAGATAAGTTCGCCCACGTGCTGACTTCCCGATAGGAGAGATGCATGTTCAGCTGACTTCCCGGTAGGACAGAATACAGATGCATGTTCAGCTACTACTCCTGCCCTCCAGCTCCCGTTTTTGGTTAGTAGATTTAGATTACAGATCACTGGCTTGTTAGCTGCTCAAGTGTGGCCAGCGTGTAGCACAGTGCCCCTGCGTCATCCTCCTGTACTCTGCCCATTTCCCCAGCTTGAAGCCTGATTTCTGCTTTAGCCTCTGTATCCTTATGTCTGTGTAGGGTGCTGTCTGCTGGCTTGTAAGTGTTCAAGGATTATAGTCAATTTTACCAGGCTTTGGCAACCTTTTCATGTTCCCTTCACCCCCCCCCCCCCCCCCCCCCAGCCTGACCACTTTCCCAGCATTTGCATCTGTTAAAACAGACACTTAAATGCTCTTAATAATCTATCCGTGCAGGTTGCAGCACTCATGGAAGAACTTATCTGCTAGCTGTTTTCCTGCTGGATCTCACTCTAATAGCACTGAATATTATGGACCTTCCAACGTTAAATGCAGGTTAACTTTTAAACTGCTGATTATCTGCTGCCAAACACAAGCTAGTTTGAAATATGTAAAACACTGAAGTCCTTGATGGGTTAATATTCCTTGAAAGCTTGGTCACTATTTCATGAATTACCTGCAGCTACTAAGTATTAAGTTTGATAAATTATCAGAAGATACTCCTCTAAATGTGTCACTGAGTGAGTGCTAGGCGTTAATATTCTGCTCTAAATGTGCCCATATACTTGTTGACTTTGCCTGCTATTTGGAAAATTTGATCACAGTGATTCATTTTGCTAGAAATCAGTGCTGCAAATTATGCCCAATTTCCATCTTGATTTGGTAAATTGAGCAGGACAGAAAATTTTGCTTGATCTGTGGTCGGGAGCGTTTCTCAGGCAGTGTTCGATTTGGCAATGACTGACGTAGAGTGTTGGCAGCAGAGCTAACTCCAACCTGTCCCGCTGCCATGCCTCCTCCCATGTCCAGCTGTTCTCCATTCCACGGTGCTCCTCTTCCCTGTGTCTATGCTAGAGGTCAAACACTTGGGCTCTGGCAGCATACATGCGCCTCTAATGATTGGCCTCCAGCTTTTGTCACATGACTCAGGAAGAAAAGACACAGAGGAGGAACGCCACTGTATGGAGAAAAGACATGGGAGGACGCACGCCAGCGGGACAGGTGAGGGCTCTGGTACCAACACCCAGGGGAGCACAAATTAGGGAGACCTGGACAGCCAGGCAGGAGGTGCTGGCTTTTCCACAAGTCCACAGAAACAGTGTGTGGGCATCAGAGAGGGCTTTATCTGATGGTTGATCTGCTGGCCATCTGTACGTGTGTGGCCACTTTTATAATGAAGCCTACACAAATGTCATAGCCAATTAGCACTGTGTCAGTGGGATGCAACAAGTCCAGAAGTTTTTTTTTTTTTCTATATGTTAGGTTAAAAGTAGGTTGTAACTGACTGACTAGGCCTGAGCCAGACCTGAGGCTTGCTGCCCACTATGCCTGAGCTCAGAGGAGCACACACTCTAATCCTACCATACTCCTAGCCTAATGTCTTCCCATATTATTATGTATTTATATAGCACTGACCTCTCCTGCAGCACTTTACAGAGTACATAGTCATGTCACTAACTGTCTTCAGAAGAGCTCACAATCTAATCCTACCATAGTCATAGTCTTATGTCCTACCATATTATAATTATGTATTTATATAGCACTGACATCTTCTGCAGCACTTTACAGAGTACATAGTCATGTCACTGACTGTCCCCAGAGGAGCTCACAATCTAATCCTACCATAGTCCTAGTCTAATGTCCTATCATATTTTGGCTCCACCCATGGCCACGCCCACATGCTATTGCATGGCCACGCCCCTATTTTGGTGCGGCTTTTCCTTTAAAGGGCGCATTAATAGTCTTTGTCCCCGGGCGCTGAAAGCCCTAGCTACGCCTCTGCGTGCTTGTCTCTATTGTGCTTATCACGTGGAGACCACGCATGAACGCGTGCATTGTTGTGAATGAGTGCGGTGTTCGCGTTCAGTTAGCGTTTGTTATTTTCCGTATCTCTTCATTGTATGATTTGCTGTGCCTTTGCTATCCTCGTATTCTGTTCTGATCTGCCTTGTGTCACTTCTGGCAATCGCCTTTCTTGCGGTTGCGTTTCTGTTTCGTATCTACTGTTGTGTGTGCGCTGTCGCGGGGTGGCGACTAGATTGGCGCACACACATACAACCTGTCCCTTTGCTTGTTCTCATTCGCAATCGCTTCTCTTGCGATTGCGTTCTGCGCTTCGTACAATTCCTGTCTGACATTTGTGGAGGTACAGAGGATTGGTTCCTCTGCACTCCTCAGCGCCATCTGCCGACAGGAATTTCCCTCTACGGGTGCTTAGCACCTTTTGCTGGGTTCCTGCAATTATACGCTTGTGGAGGATTTCCGCCGTATCCGCGCACGCGTTGTGTGCTGGTCACGGAGGAAGTTCCACAATCGTTACAGACCATATCTGGTTACGGAAAGAATAAACAAGGTCACCTACAGAGTAAAAATTACCATCTTCTGTGAGAGGGGTTGATACTTTTCATGTCAATCTGCAGCTAATGTTGACATTTCCAAGTCTCCACCTCCTCCAGTTGAGATAGATGGGGAACAGGAATTTGAGGTAGAAAAAATCCTTGATTCTCGCATGGTAAGAAATTCTCTCCAGTTCCTCATTGATTGGAAAAGGTATGGACCAGAGGCGAGGTTGTGGGTTCTGGCCAGGCAAGTGCATGCCAACCATCTTATTGATGAATTTTATGGTAAATTTTCAGATAAACCTAGGTTGGAGTGTTCAAAGACCACTCCTGGGGGGGGGGGGGGGGGGGGGATGGGTTTGCTGTAAGGAATCGCTCTGCACATACTGGTGGGCGGATGTCTCGCTCCTCTCGGCCGCAGTGTGAGGCAGCGACAGAGGTAGTGTCAGCTGACAGGATAGTCAGCTGACACTTAGGCAGGGGTTTATGCAATAAATATAAATATAATGGATGTTGACCCTGGCTGGGATTGAACTCTGGTCTCTCACATCAGAGGCAATGCTCTGAACCACTATGCTATTGATGACACACAGTCAGGATGTTTTGCTGGTCAGTACTGGTTAGTCAGCTGACATGTATTGGCACCTGTGTCAGCTGATCTCTCTGTTAGCTGACACTTAAACAGGATTAATGCCTGCGTGTGATTGGCTGTTGTGTGCATGTGGCCGGCCACTGATTGGATGCTGTCAGTATTTAAACCTTGCTGTGACAGTGGCATGTTGCCTGTGATAGCTCTAGCTTGCTGGTTGCTTGGTGCTCTGTATACCTGCTCTTGTTATATTGGATTATCTGGATTTCGACCTCTGCTTGTTTACTGGACCTCCCTTGTCTGCTGCCTGAACCGACCTATTGCCTGGATTATCGTTACGTTTAGTTTGCTGCCTGGTTTGACATCTGATACGTTTTTTGACCTCTCTTCTGCCTAGCCCTCCTGTACTGCGATATCTCTGTTTACCCGTGTATGACCCTGGACTGGTGCTGCACTTTGCTACTCTGTGTTCTTGTTTAGGCCTGGAAGTTTATTTGCTTACCCTGCATTCAGCTCCAATACCTTGCACACTAAAGGCCTAGGTGTACATACCTCCCAACTTTGGAAGATGAGAAAGAGGGACACTTAAGCCATGCCCCCCTGTGCGGCCTTAAGCCCCACCCTACATTTTTCAGAAGGGTGGGAGAGGGTGACAATGGGCAGGACGAGGGTGGGGAGGAGGGTGCTAGTGGGTAGGAGGAGGGTGCCAGTGGGTGGGCAGTAGGGTGTCAGTGGGTAAGGAGGAGGAAGCCACTCTGGGTGGGGAGGAGGGTGCCACTCTGGGTGGAGAGGAGAGTGCCACTCTGAGTGGGCAGGAGGGTGCCACTCTGGGTGGGTGGGTAGGAGGCTGCCACTTTGAATGGGTGGGTAGGAAGGTGCCACTCTTGGTAGGGTGGCTAGGAGGGTGCCACTTTGGTAGGGTGGCTAGGAGTATGCCACTTTGGTAGGGTGGTTAGGAGGGTGCCATTCTGTGTGGGTGGTTAGGAGGGTGCCACTCTGGTAGTGGGGAGGAGGGTGCCACTCTGGGTGGGGAGGAGGGTGCCACTCTGGGTGGTTGGATAGGAGGGTGCCACTCCGGGTGGGATGAGGGTGCCACTCTGGGTGGTTGGATAGGAGGGTGCCACTCCGGGTGGGTAGGAGGGTGCCACTCTGGGTGGTTAGGAGAGTGCCACTTTGGATTGGTGGTTAGGAGGGTGCCACTCTGGGTGGAGGGTTAGGAGGGTGCCACTCTGGGTGGTTGGATAGGAGGGTGCCACTCCGGGTGGGAGGAGGGTGCCACTCTGGGTGGTTGGATAGGAGGGTGCCACTCCGGGTGGGTAGGAGGGTGCCACTCTGGGTGGTTAGGAGAGTGCCACTTTGGATGGGTGGTTAGGAGGGTGCCACTCTGGGTGGGTGGTTAGGAGGGTGCCACGGGTGGGTAGAAGGGTGCCACGGGTGGGTAGGAGGGTGCCACTCTGGGTGGGTGGTTAGGAGGGTGCCACTCTGGGTGGGTGGTTAGGAGGGTGCCACTCTGGGTGGGTGGGTAGGAGGGTGCCACTCTGGGTGGCTGTGAGGGTGCCACTGTGGGTGGGTAGGAGGGTGCCACTCTGTAGGTGGGTAAGAGGGTGCCACTGTGGGTGGGTGGGTATCAGGGTGCCACTCTGGGTGGTTAGGTAGGAGGGTGCCACTCTGGGTGGAATGGAGGGTGCGACGCTGGGTGGGTGGCACTCTGTGGGGGTGAATTGGAGGGAGCAACTGGGCAGAAGAGGAAAAAAAAAAAGATCAAGGCACCAGCCGCAAAAGTGTACTAATACGGCGGGGAGCAGAGCCGACATCACTCCTTCCTCCCCCCCCCCCCTCTCTATCATGGCCCCCCTTGTAAGTCCCCATGAAATGCAGAGATCGTGCGCAGCAGGCGTTTAGTTTGCATTATCGTTCCGGCGGCCGGCTTCCTACCTCCTGTTTCGCGTCATGGGAAACAGGAAGTAGGAAGCCGGTCACCGAACGGTAATGTAAACTAAACGCCCGCTGTGCACGATCTCTGCATTTCATAGGGGACTCATGAGGGGGGCCATGATGGAGAGGGAGGGAGGAAGGAGTGATGTCGGCTCTGCTCCCCGCCGCATTAGTACACTTCAGAGGCTGTCCGCGGCTGGTGCCTTGATCTTTTTTTTTTTTTCTCTCCTCTGCCTGCCAGGACACAAGGGGGGGGGGGGGGGGTGGTCCCAGGATAGCGGGACCCCTCCCCCAACCCATGACCGCCCGAAGAATCCGGGACGGTTGGGCGCTATGGTTGTTACCAAGGTCGGGTAGGTGTTGTCTTCTCACCTCTCATTCCAGCGGGGACCTGCCACATAGGGTGAAGCATGTGGAGGTAGATTGGGGCATTGGAGCTGATTCGTGAGTGGATACTCCTACAGGCCTGACATTTAGAGAGTTTAGCCAGTTTAATTCACCCTTATTTGTGTCTAATCACAAGTTGTGATCTGATCTCTCCCCTGTGTCACATGACTGCCACGACAGAGATGGCAGATAAGCTCAGTTGAAAGCACAGACTTTTAACAATATGTCTGCTTCCATGAATCAGGAAGTAGAAAGTTCAGATTTATTTTAGGATTTGTATCAGCTGTGACAAAGAAATGTTTTTTTGTTTAAAGTTTATTATGCTGTTGTGTATCTTTAAGAGCAGAGAGGACATACTGAGTTCAGGTCCACTTTAGGATTGTGGCCAGGGGTGCTAAGGATGAGCTCGTTTTTTTTTTTTTTTTTTTTTTTTTTAGGATTGTGGCCTTGCTGCTAAGGATGAGCTCGATTTTTCACCAAAGTAATTTTCCCATAGAAATTAGTTTTTTTTCACTGGCTGACTCACATTTTAGCCAAAATAGGAACTTTCGTGAAAATGTGTTTTCTTATTCCCATAGACTTTAGTGCATTTGGTGAAAATTAGTTTTCTCATGCCCATATTTTGCAAAATTGATGTCTAAACGACAATGGCCAATTTTGGCTATCACTTCATGCCACCTTATTATTTCATATTATTTTATTTTTTCCACTGATCTCAGGCTCTGGAATACCTTTGTAAATTAGGCTTACCGTCTCAGACCTCGTAATTTTCTCTGTCCTCTTGGAGGAAGACTAATTAGCGTTACGATTGGACAGCAGCAGGAAGATGACATCATCCATGTAGCCTTGTATAGTCACCATATTAGAGATAACATCCTAGAGGATATTTTGCATACACTAGGCAAATAACATGAGAGAATTTATCATTCAGCTGGCATAGGACACGACTACCCTTCCCAAATTCCATACATTCAAATATCCACAAGCTTGTTTTCAGAGGCCTGTTTTTAGTTTTTACTAATGTGACACCACCTGACATCAATTTACAGAGAAATGTGAAGTGCAGGGAGTTTAGTTATGAAGAGGCTAAAGAATTTCTCACCGTGTGCTCTTCATGCATAACGAGAACTCTCTGTGACTATTTATACGGTTTGTTTAGTGATGTCGGTTAATATGGTAACCATGGGTATTTAAAGAGGGAACCAAACTGGCACTTCCCCCTTTTAGGACTGACTCAGATGCTCTAATGTAGAGTAGTAGGGGTGTCTCGGCACCCTAGAGAAAAAGACACAAGAGACAAAAAACGGTAGCCCAATAGCGATGTATGCTTTCATATACAGGATACCAACAGGTGAAGTAAATGTAGTACTCACAAAGGCGTGTTGCAGAGGGCAAACGACCACAGGAAGCAGGTGGAGAGAACAAACCCGGCTCCACCTGGGGTGGTCCAACCAGACCTGGGTGTGGTCTCTTTCCTTGGTAAAAGTGTGGTCTGTCAAGACCCCTTAAACAGGGTATATTGGGGCGTATATAAAGCACAATTTGTGTAAAGAGGTGCCCCAGAGTGAATAAAATTAGATTCAAAACAAGATAAAATTTAAAGAAACGAGGTGGCTTACCTCAATGACAAAATCTTTGTATAGACAAAGCCTCCCTTTGCTGATCAGCTATTTGCAATTGGCACTGTTATTGGCCTGAGGAAGTGGGCTTAGACCCTGTGAAACGAATTGCCTGTGCTAAATAAATATCTCTTTGTCTACACAAAGATTTTGTAATTGAGGTAAGCCACCTTATTTCTTTTGATTTCATCTTGTTTTTAATCAAATTTTATTCACACTGGGGAGCCTCTTTACCCAAATTTTGCAGATGCTCTAATGATCACTTTTACAGTTCTACTTTTGAGGCTGGTTTTACACTTGTTTTTGTGTTGCGGTTTGATGCCTCTGCCACATCACACCACAACAAACCTCATTCATATGAACCTGCGATAGAGAGCGCCGACAGAGTCATTTGCAAAGCACCGCCCCGCTTAATGACGTAATCCCTGCTGGGCAGGTACTACGTCACTGGGATTCCCATCAGTTCCAGAAAGTGCTCGGTGATGCACTGTGCTCTGTTGTATACACTATTTGCATCGCCCATAGACATCCAATACCCCAATCACCGTGCGTTCAGCATTCCATAAGAGAGGTTTGTAATAAAATGTGCTGCTGGGGGGAGCAAGGATTGGGGTTGAGCGTAATTATTTATCTAAGTGGTACTGCTCCTCTCACCATGGGAGCTGCCATCTTCTCCACGGACCAATTGCAGCTGTACTGGATCCTGAACTTCCCAGGGATTTTGTGCGCATGCACCTGCCACAGTGCATGCCGAGAGATGTAGTCCATTGATGCGAAAACAGAAATGTTCTTGCATCCATGGACTACATTTCCTGGCAAGCATCCCTCATGCGGAGGATCCTGTTACAAAAAAATTTTTGCAATTTTTTTCTATACTTGCCAATTTTTTTGCAGGATCATTTTAAGCTCTTTTTTTTATTTTTTTAAGCTATCTTTGCTGCCTCCCGTTCTCTCAAACTACTTGAATACATCATCAGATTAGAATGGGAAACCTTACCAGTCATCCTCGGTGATGTTGTCTTGGCGGATGCTTTGATCCCAGACATCAGCGTCACTCACACTCTAATGGTGAACATCTCAGAGTTCCAAGGGTAGAAAGAAAGACATCAACTTGAATTAGTGACTCGAATTTCTGAGATGGATCTGCCACTTTTCTGACTAGTCCTTCAGGGCTGAGCTGACGGTTATTACAAATGACTCGCTTGATATCTTATCTGAGCATCTCTGTGACTTCCACCTGTGCTATTTTAGATGATCATGATATTATTATACTGAGACCTGTACAGCTACAGTATCTTACAAAAAATGAACACAGTTCACTGTTCACATTTTGTAAATATTTTATTATATATTTTTATGGGACAACACTGAAGATATGACACATTGATACCAAGTAGTCAGTACAGCTTGTAAACAGTGTAAATTTGCTGTTCCATCAAAATAACTCAGTACACAGCCTTAATATCTAATCTGTCGGCAACAAAAGTGAGTACATCCCTACGTAAGGAATGTCAAAATTCTGTTTAAGGGTAAGGAATGAAAAAGCTTTCTGCTCTCTGTACAGTTGTTCCTATGACTGCATCTGCTCAGCCACCGATAAGGAATCATACAACGTTTTGCAAACAAAGATTTGTAGACAGTCCCTATTCTTGTGTACAATGCCCAGCCCCCACCCTCTCTACCCCCTCCCCAAGTGCTCTGTACTATGCATATTTTATCACAGAAGCTAATGTAATTGATCGAGAAAATACCTTTGATACTTCACTGCTGTCTGTTTTTACCTGCATGGGGAAAACACATTCAAGTATGCACTAGCCAATTGAAACACATTGGTTCCCAGTTTTTCCGTGCAGAAAGCGAGTGGAGGAGGGGGGCCCATCCAAAGTTTCGCAGGGGTACCAGTGATTTCTAGTTACGCCCCTGGTTGTTTTGCCAATTTGGATTTAATACATGATCTGTACACTATAAATCTGAGAAATCTGCCGTGAATTTGGAAGCATATTTGGAAAGCTATTCTGAAATGTTTTTTTTTTTATCTGGAGTTCAAGAATGGAGTTTATAGTTGATCAGTTTTTTATTAATTGGTGCTTTAGTAGGTCTTCTGACGGTGTTGAAATTGACATAACTATGGGGAACCAGCTGTTACATTAGGAAGTATATTTTTCTTCTTTGGGTATTAAACACAAAGAGAATCTGTAACAAAAAAAAGAGCCTCTGGGGGTACTTACCTCAGGAGGGGGAAGCGTCTGGATCCTAAAGAGGCTCCCCCCTTCCTCCTAGGTAGAGGGGATCCAGTGCTGGGACCCCCCAAGGACCTCCTTGTCAGCCCCTTGTCTGAGCAGGCACATGCGCAGTAACGGGTCCATCTGAAAATGGCGCCTGCGAATAATGGCGCACGGTGTTGCCGTTAATCCATTTGACGCTTATTGCTATTTAACGTTCAAGCCTTATTGTTATTTAGCGTTAACACACAGAACCCTCTCTGTACCTATCCCTAACCCCTAAACCCCCCCTGGTGGTGCCTAACCCTAAGACCCCCCCTGGTGGTGCCTAACCCTAAGACCCCCCCGGTGGTGCCTAACCCTAAGACCCCCCGGGTGGTGCCTAACCCTAAGACCCCCCTGGTGGTGCATAACCCTAAGACCCCCCTGGTGGTGCCTAACCCTAAGACCCCCCTGGTGGTGCCTAACCCTAAGACCCCCCTGGTGGTGCCTAACCCTAAGACCCCCCCTGGTGGTGCCTAACCCTAAGACCCCCCCTGGTGGTGCCTAACCCTAAGACCCCCCTGGTGGTGCCTAACCACCCCCCTGGTGGTGCCTAACCCTAACCACCCCCCTGGTGGTGCCTAACCCTAACCTCCCCCCTGGTAGTGCCTAACCATCCCCCTGGTGATGCCTAACCCTAAAACCTCCCTGGTGGTGCCTAACCCTAACCACCCCCCTGGTGGTGCCTAACCCTAAGACCCCCCGGGTGGTGCCTAACCCTAAGACCCCCCGGGTGGTGCCTAACCCTAAGACCCCCCCGGGTGGTGCCTAACCCTAAGACCCCCCGGGTGGTGCCTAACCCTAAGACCCCCCGGGTGGTGCCTAACCCTAAGACCCCCCGGGTGGTGCCTAACCCTAAGACCCCCCGGGTGGTGCCTAACCCTAAGACCCCCCTGGTGGTGCCTAACCCTAAGACCCCTCCTGGTGGTGTCTAACCCTAAGACCCTTCCTGGTGGTGCCTAACCCTAAGACCCCCCTGGTGGTGCCTAACCCTAACCACCCCCTGGTGGTGCCTAACCCTAACCACCCCCCTGGTGGTGCCTAACCCTAACCTCCACCCTGGTGGTGCCTAACCATCCCCCTGGTGATGCCTAACCCTAAAACCCCCCTGGTGGTGCCTAATCCTAACCACCCCCCTGGTGGTGCCTAACCCTAAGACCCCTCCTGGTGGTTCTTAACCCTAACTACCCCCCTGGTGGTACCTAACCCTAACCACCCCCCTGGTGGTGCCTTACCCTAACCATCCCCCCTGGTGGTGCCTAACCATCCCCCTGGTGATGCCTAACCCTAAAACCCCCCTGGTGGTGCCTAATCCAAACCACCCCCCTGGTGGTGCCTAACCCTAAGCCCCCCTGGGGGTGCCTAACCCTAAGACCCCCCTGGTGGTGCCTAACCACCCCCCTGGTGGTGCCCAACCCTAAAACCCCCATGGTGGTGCCTAACCCTAACCACCCCCCTGGTGGTGCCTAACCCTAAGACCCCCCTGGTGGTGCCTAACCCTAAGATCCCCCCCCCAGTGGTGCCTTACCCTAACCTTGACAGTGTTACAGTAAATCCATTCACCATTTTGCAGTTAAATAACCTCTGCAGTTTGGCTTATGTAGGGCGCTATTGATAAATATCATTACTGTGGGCAATAACGTCTACTGTTGAACGGCACTATTGATAAATAACGTTAGTGTGTGCCACTATTGATAAATAACGTTAGTGTGTGCCATTTTTCTTCTTTTTTCCCAGTGCGCCATTATTATGCAGTACTAACGATAAATAGCGATAAGCGTATCTTTTTAATGCGGCGCCATTTTTATGCATAGGCGCTGTGCGCCATTATTTTCTAATCCGGCAGTAACGGCTCTCTGCTCGGGCTCCAGTGGAAATAACCGAGATCGATCAGGTCCACTCTACTTCACAGGTGCGAGCTGTTTGCGCCAGGGCAGTAGAGTGGACCCGATCAGGCTTGGCTATTTCTACTGGAGTATGAGAGGATAGCCACTACTGCACATGTGTACAGCGGCAGTTGTAAACATTATTGCTACTCTGTGTCCAGGGGAGTCAGCACTGAATCCAGATGGCTGGGCCGGACAGGGGAAGCCTCTTTAGGGTCCAGAGCCCCGTCCCCCGTCCCAGGGTAGATTATCTTTCAGATAGTTAGGATTTTACCATATTGATTGTAAAAGGATTAGTTTAAAAAATACTGTTCAATAAATCAAGCATTGCCAACTCCACCATAAATGCATTATAAAACTCAGTAATAAATCCGTCTCGGCCTGGACCTTTCCCTTTTGTTATCAGACCTCAAGGCATTTTTATCGTCCCTAATTGAAAATGTGTGACCTAATTTGGCACTGCCATCTTTATCTAATTGATTTATTTTAAGTGGTCTCAGAAGCTTGTCAATTAGGGAGTGGTCAGTGTTCATTTTTTTTATTGAACAAATTATCCTGGGATTGAAAAACAAATCAAGCAGGATATCGTCTCTGCTGTTTAAATTCCTCCCTCACTATAATCTATTCTATAAAATCCATGTTTAAAGCCAAGTACTCACCTGATGCGGGGAGATGTATCCAGCGACGTCTCCCTGACAAGGAGCGCTCGGCCGATGCATCTTGCTGCCGGTGGGTATGCGAAATGTTACATGATGGGCACGACGAGACTTCAAGCAATTGCAGTACTTTGAACAGGAGTAGGGGGAGATCTTAAAGATGAACTTCAGCCTAAACAAACATACTGTCATTAGGTTATTTTAGTTATGTTAATTAAAATAGATAGGCAATATAATCTCTTACCCGCCCTGTTTTAAAAGAACAGGCAAATGTTTGTGATGTCATGAGGGCAGCCATCTTTTTGGTTGAAAAGAGTTGACAGGGAGCATAAGACACAGTTCCAACTGTCCTGAGTCCTGATCACCCTTCCCAGTTGCTAAGCAACAAGAACAACAACATTAGAGATCCCATCATGCTTTGCACAGCATCAGGGGAAAAATGCCCGGGCAGATTTTTTGATGGGGTGGACCTTAGCTTCTGTGCAGCTAAAACTGAGGCTTGGGTGAGAAAAACAAAAGTTCTGATGCTGTGAAACCCCAAGCCTTTTGAGAGCTGCTGAGTAGATTTTTAGTCTGGAGGTTCACTTTAAAGATCCAATCCGCCATGAGGCATGGAAACCACTGCAAAACGCAATCACTAGCGTTTTGTATGAGCAGTTTGTAAGCGATTCCTTGAGCGTTTTAGGGAGCGATTTTAAAAAGTGTATCAATTTGCCAGCAGTTGTGTAGCGATTAGCGTTTTAAATTCTGATTGGTCCTTTCTATTAATTTTGATACAGTGTACATTAACTTCAAAACGCTAGCAAAATCGCTCCGTGCAAGTTTTGATGAGCGCCAGCGATTATATACTTTACATTGAAGCGCTAACGCTAACAAAATGCTGCATGTCCTGCGTTTGCGATTTTGCTAACCGCAATCGCTTCTGTGGAATTTGCACCATCCATTAACATTGGCAGAGCGTTTAGGGAAATCGCTAGCGATTTCTCACGCTCCCTAAACGCTCAAAAAATCACTCTAATGGGTTCCAGCCCTAACAGTCGTCGTTATCAGCGTGGGATGCTAAGATGTACCCACGTCACGAGATTGCGTAAACAACCACTCATCGCTCAAAACATCGCTAATCGTCGGGAAAATCTTTGGAAGAATCACAAGATGGGTAACGGCCTTTAGATTTTCTCTAGCAGATCTTTAGTAGCTTGAAAGATTTTTTTATTTTTTTTTTTTACTTCATAAATCGTAGTACTGTCCCCTGTTCATTATTTTCCTTGTACACTTTGAATGCATTTGAACTCTTAGTTTATAGATTTCTGTCTCATTCGTCTCTGGATTTTTATTTAGGAGGATTTAGGAGGCGGAGAATCAAATCTAATGCTTTTATTTCCTTTAGCTTTGAGGCCTGTTTAATAAACTCACCACCAGTCCCACATTTCGATGTTTCCCAAAGTGTCATCTCCCTAATGTTTTTGTTCTAATTTTTATTATAGAAGAGATGTAAATCTAGATCTTAAAAGCATTGTCCCTTAACTGTAACATGATGCAATGCCTATTTCAGGCAAGGCCACAAAGATCAAGGCCTAAGGCACCAGGAAAGCAAGGGGCGGGCTGTGGGCAGCAGGGTGGCAGTAGCAGTTAGCTTTAACGAACATTTGTCCTACTACACAGAGTTTGCATGTAGCGGTGGGTGGCTATCGACAGCCACTTACAGGCACTTACAGTGATCTCTGAGCTGCCTGTCACTCACCGAATGTGCTGCTCATCAGGGAGCTTACAATCTAATCCTTGCCATCGTGTCAATAACTGTCCTCAGAGGTGCTTATAATGTAATCCCTGACATCACTTCACTAACTGTCTTCAGAGGAGCCTACAATCTAATCCCTGCCATATTGGTGGTGAAGTTTAGGATGCTCTCAGTCCAGGGGCAGCTGGTGGTAGTGGGCCTTGGGAGGTAAAAAGTACAAATCTGGCCTTGTACCTGACCAATAACCCTGAATAATACACATCTTCCATCATCTTTTGCTTATGGAACTTTTCTTTCGTCAGTAAATTATTAAGAGCTAAACAAATTCCCCTGAAGAAGTTAACCCATTTAGTCTATTGTCTAAAGAAAGAGAAAGCAGATGCCTCTGAGAGTGAGGAAACGTTTGAGAGGTTTGAAAGGAAAGAAAGACAAGTGTGTGACTTGGCGAGACCAAAGGGAGAAGGTTAGTTAGATGAGATTGGTAGAACCTCCGTTCATTGGAGACACAGAGTGACTAGAGATGGCCTGAACGGTTCGCTGGCGATTTTCTATGGTTCGCGATCGCAGAGAACCGTGAACTTTAACTGAATAGTGCACCATTAGGGTCAACTTTGACCCACTACATCACAGTCAGCAGACACATTGTAGTCACTGGAGCCACCCCCCCCCCCCCCCCGACCCTTATAAAAGTCAGGCATTGCCGGCCATTTTACTCACTCGTGTGCCTGCAGTAAATAGAGAAGGGACAACTGCTGCAGACTCTCATAGGGAAAGATTAGTTAGGATTTTGTAGGCTTCTTAACTTGCTCCTTGCTGATTCTTATTGCTAAAAAAAAGCACCCCACAACAGCTCTTTTGAGAGCTAATCTTGTTCTTGTGATCTATTTTTTTTGTTTGTTTGTGTGTGTGTCCCACTGACACTTGTGTTGCATAGACAGCCTTGATAATTCATACTGTGTGTGCCACTGCCAGGCCCAGCACATTTAGTGACTACCTGTGTGTGACAGGTGCACATTGTAATACCCATGACTGCATATACCTACCTACCTGTTGGTCACAGTGCACCCACCTACCTATGTGAGTTGAGCACACGCAGTGTCACTGTGCCTGTCTGCTACCTGTCTGTGTGTGACAGGTGCACATTGTAATACACATCACTGCATATACCTACCTGTTCACAGTGCACTCACCTACCTATGTGTGTGCACGGAGTGTGATATACCACTCCGTGCATACCTGTTAACTGCACCTGTGTGACTGCATATTGTATTAGTCAAGTCAGTGCATATCTTTCACTTCATCCCCCCCGATATGGACAAAACAGACAAAACAGGTAGAGGCAGACCCAGAGGAAGGCCACCCGGCAGGTCTGTGTTGTGATTTCGTGCTTCCCTGGCCCAAAGTACAGTGCTCAGAAAAAGGCACGTCCCATCAACTTCCAAGATTGTCAGGATGTGGGTGACTATTTAACACAGAACACCTAATCTTCCTCAGCCACCAGCGCTACTGCAAGCACCACATCCGCTGTATTTGACACTTCGCAGGAGTTAATTGGTGGGAAATTCACAGCCATTATTGTTACAACTAGATGAAGGCACTAAGCAAGTTACACCACCTCATATCTGAGTTACGCGGCGACACTATGGACGTTACGTTACGGTGAGGAGGAGGATGACGTACCTACTGTTGGTGCAGTTTTGGAGGTGTCTGAGGCAAGCAAAGCTGGGCAGGATGATTATGATGATGACGACAATGATACGGATACCACTTGGGATTCTAAGAGACAAGATGACCAAGGGGACAGTTCAGAGGGGGAGCCAGAGAGGAGTAGGAGGAGACGAGTTGCTGAAAGAAGCAGGGGGAGCTCATCGTCAGAAACAGATGCTGGCAGTGTCCGGCGCCAGCCAACGTACCCTTCAACATCAGCTGCTGATGCCACCATAGTGTCATCACCCCAGGGGGGCTCAGCGGTTTGTAAATGTTTTAGTGTGTCTGCCAAAAATCAGAGCAATGCCATCTGTTCTCTCTGCCTCCAAAAATTGAGCCGTGGAAAGGCCAACACCCACGTAGGGAGAACTGCCTTACAAAGGCACATGGAGAAAAGGCACAAACTGCAATGGGAAGAGCACCTGAGTAAAAGCAGCACACAAAAGCAAAGCCACCCTCCTTCTCCTCTTCCTCCTTCAGGGGCAGCATCTTCAGCCACTTTCTCACTTGCACCTTCACAGCCACCCTCCTCCTCTACACCTCTGCCCTTAAGCGGTTCCTGCTCCTCTACCCACAGCAGCCAGGTGTCCGTGAAGGAAATCTTTAAGTGGAAGAAGCCAATTTCTGCCAGTCACCCCCCTTGCCCGGCGTCTGACAGCTGGCTTGGCGGAACTGTTAGCTCGCCAGCTGTTACCATACCTGCTGGTGGACTCGGAGGCCTTCCGTAAATTTGTGGCCATTGGAACACCGCAGTGGAAGATACCAGGCCAAAATAATTTCTCTAAAAAGGCGATACCCAAACTGTACCGTGAAGTTGAGAAGCAAGTGGTGTCATCTCTGGCACACAGTGTTGGGTAAAGGGTCCACCTGACCACGGATGCCTAGTCTGTCGAGCACGGTCAGGGTAGGTACATAACTTGCACAGCCCATTGGGTCAACCTGGTGACCGATGGCAAGCAGGGAGTACATGGCTGTGCAGTGGACCAACTTGTGACACCTCCACGGCTTGCAGACAGGCCTCCTGCCACCTCCTCTCCTTCTCCTCCTGAGTCCTGCTACATCCTCTTCGCTACCGTCCTCCTCGGCTGAATAGCAGTTCAACTCTACTGGTGCCGCGATCTCCTCTCCAGCTACACAGCTCCACCTGCCCCAAGCCAGAGCGAGCTGCCACCTACACTAAACCCTGCACACCAACAGCAGCCAAGCCACCACTCACAGCTCCATCGTCCCGCACAGTGACACCACTCACACTCACTGCCAAACACACAGCCCGGGGGGGGGGGGTATCAGACAGCATCAGGGGTGGGGCATCAGGAGTTAACTGTACCAGGACGTCACATGACTCACAATAAAGGAAGGGGTTATTGGAGAGAAGGGACTAGATTCACAAAAGCGTGATAACTGCTATCATGGCAGTTATCACATGATCTGCTGCGCGCGAAGGTTTGCATGGGTAAAGGTTTGCGCGCGATCACATGCGTGTTTCATGTGCGTCATCGCACGCAAACGTTCATTTATCACGCAGAGTAATCCTTTACGCGCGGCAGATCGCGTGATAACTGCCGTGATAGCAGTTATCACGCTTTTATGAATCAAGCCCAAGATGTGAGGAACGTATTTCTCTAAAGGATTAGATGCACAGATGCACCTGTGCACCCCATAACTGCAGGTTTTTGGGCGGCGATGCCATTCGCGTAAAAGGCAGTGGTTGTGGTGTGGGTGCGTGGGTGCGTCCGTATATGCAATTCTGTGCTGCGCCCTTGCAGGTGCATCCGTCCATGCAATTTTTTAGAGAATTGGGGGTTAACTGGTCTGGAATGAAATTGCCTGCTCTTTGTTCCTATTTTGGTTTAAAGGGAATTAAGCACCACGTTTATTCCTGGTTTCTAATAGCTATAGGAGCTGCCAGGTCCCCCCCCCCCTCTTCTAGCTGCCAATTATTTATCCAGGGGAAGGTATGAAGATAGCATCTGTGTCTTCTCTAAAACTGATCCACTAATAAACAAATTAATTAAAATACAGAGTCCGGTATTATTTTGTGTCCTTACCTCTACCTCTAGATTGTAAGCCTTCGGGCAGGGTCCTCCTCATGTCTCCTACCTGATCACTCACCTCCATTAGGCCTCTTTTCCACGAACTGTTGAACTGTGTGCTCAGCAAGCAGTTACCAGGCAGCAGAAAGCAGTTACCAAGCAGCAGTGTGCAGTTGTGAGCGTTTGAGGGGCATTTCACTGCCTGTAAACAGTTTGTGGAAAAGAGGCTTTACTGTGCACTCATGCTATGCATTTGAGTGAACTTAACTTGCCTAATCTCCATACAGTGACTTTCTAAGCATTACCTTGTACTAATTGGGCTTGATTCACTAACTGGCGCTAAGTGTTAGCGCCGGAGTGAAAGCGAGCACTAAAGGCCACGCAAAGCTACATCGCGTGCAGCCGTTAATAGTGCGAGGTGCGCCGATAATGTTGCACCCGCTGCCCTGTAAACTTTGCACCCGGTGTGCCGATAACGGCGCATCGGATGCTGATTTTACTTCCTGCTTTCATGGAAGCAGACATATTGTTAACATCATGTGCTTTCAAATGAGCTTATCTGCCGTTGCAGTCAGGTGGCATGGGAGAGATCAAATTACAACTAGTGATTAGACACAAATGAGGAAGAATTAAACAGGCAACCTCTCTAAATACATACAGGGTGCATTTCTATTTGTTTTCATTCTATCCTGTGCAAGAGTTCAGGTCCACTTTAAGAAAGATAATTGGACGCTGGATTACTTGGTGAGTTTACAGGAATTTAAGACATTTCTAGCTGTAAATTCAGTTGAGGGAGTTAGAAGGCCTATTTAATTTGTTCAGCTTTATAAAATAATCTCGAAAACCTAAGTAATATTATTGAGGTCATAATGTTCCTGACCTAGTTTGTCTTTTATTGAGTAAATTGTTCTTTGAGCTTTGATATCTTTCGGTGAGAATGGCGTGTGCTCTGTACTGTCTCTTTCATAAAATAATTGCTTGGTGTAACATAATGATTTTTGCACTTCAGCAAATTGGATATTGGCCACTTTTTGTTTTTATTTATTTACCTATTTATTGCAAATAATACCTTTTCAATTATCATGTTTTAGTTCAAGATCTATTAACTTGTTAAGAGCCACCTCTAACTTACATAAGAATTGCTTTTTTAAAGTGACTTGCCTTATGAGATCTCTCCAAGACTATCTCCAAGAGCAGTAATTTGTTTCTTTAAAAAAAAAAGAACCTCCCCATAAGGGAAGTTGATAATGGTGTGTGCCGTTGTGGGTGCAGGGGTTGGGGGAACACCAGTGGTGCAGCTAAGGAGCTGTGGGCCCCAATGCAAGTTTTACAATGGGGCCCTGAAGCACTCTATACATAACAATTGATACGGTGCACCAACACCTGCAAATGGCAACCACAGTGTCAGAGGTGCAAGAAGGGGATGGGAATGTAACGATTGTGGAACTTTCTCCGTGATCAGCGCACAACGCGTGCGCTGACACGGCGGAAATGCTCCACAAGCGTATATTTGCAGGCACCCAGCAAAAGGTGCTACGCACCTGTAGAGGGAAATTCCTGTCGGCAGATGGCGCTGGGGAGTGCAGAGGAACCAATCCTCTGTACCTCCACAAGTGCCAGACAGGAATTGTACGAAGCGCAGAACGCAATCGCAAGAGAGGCGATTGCGAATGAGATTGAGCAAAGGGACAGGTTGTATGTGTGTGCGCCAATCCAGTCGCCACCCCGCGACCGCGCACACACACACAACAGCAGATACGAAATAGGAACGCGATCGCGAGAGGTGCGATCGCCAGACGTGACACAAGGCAGATCAGAATAGAAAACGAGGGTAGCAAAGGCACAGCAAATAATACAATAAGGAGATACGGAAAACAACAAACGCTAGCTAACCGCGAACACCGCACTCATTCGCAACAGTGCACGCGGTTATGTGCGATCTCCACGTGATAAGCACAATAGAGACAAGCACGCCTAACTAACCATTAACAGACAAACATGAAACAGAGGACGCGAGCGCTTGCTTAACGGTTACCTCACCGAGCCTCCAGCAAGCGTAGCGGACAAGACAGACACACGAAAACAGGGACAAACGAGAGATAGGATCCACAGCACTAGCGAAAAGTGGCTAGCGTGATCCAGGTACAGAGTAGCAGAACAGAAGGATCCCCAGCGCTAGTGAAAAGTGGCTAGCGCGATCCCAGAAGACAGAACAGAAGGATCCCCAGCGCTAGTGAAAAGTAGCTAGCGCGATCCCAGGAGACAGAACAGAAGGATCCCCAGCGCTAGCGAAAAGTAGCTAGTGCGATCCCAGGAGACAGAACAGAAGAGATAGCTGGTAGCAACCGCTGCACCAGCTATACTCCAAGAACAGAGATCAGAACCATTTCCTGTCGACCACAGTAGGGACAGGACAATGGCAACAGGCAAGACAAAGACAGAACAGGCAATACAGATAATACAACCTGACTGGGCTAGAAGTGGAGCCTAAAGCAACCCCCAGGAATTAACTATACTAGATAGCAATGGCTGACACTCCAGCAGTGTCCATCAGGAACAGACCATGGAAAGGAAATGACCAGCAAAGCCTTCTGGGAAACATAAAGCTCTTATAGTGCCAGTCATCAAAGAAGGCAGGTAGGGGATTTGCATAACGAATGTATGCAAATTCCCCAGCAAGAGAACAGACCAGAAACTTGCAATGGAAAGACAGGTCTCTGTTCCAGAGACCTGCAGCCCACAGACTAGAGGAATGGACAAACAGCTGTCTGCCTGTGCAGCCAGCTGAGCGGATCATCACAGGGAAACAGCTTGTTAATGATTACTGCTATTCAAAGTATCTATAGAAGTCATTATTATGAGCACAGGACCAATAGACAGCTAATACTGTAGTTGAGGGAGGGCCCTTTGGGCCCCTCTGGCCCAAGGCCCCTTTGCAGTCGCTACCTCTGCACCCCCTATTGTTACGCCCCTAGGGAGCACCATTACTTACCTACGGGGTGCTGCTCCTCTGGACCAGCCCTTACGGGATTCTACATCTTCTCAAGCTGACTGGAAACTTCAGCAGCTATTTCCAATTCCTGGCAATGGTCACGCACCTGCCGCTGTGAATGCTAGGAGATGTAGTACAGGACATGCGATTATAGTGCACCCTGTAGGTAATGGTGCTCCCTGCACCCCATACAGCACATGCAATTACAAACTTCCCTTATGGGGAGGTTAGTTTTTTTTTTTTTTAAAAAAAAGAAAAAGTCACTGCTAAGGTCACTTTAAGTATTTTTCCACCAAACCTTTTATTGCAACTCAATAATTTTTTTTTTATAACGGATGACAAGCTAATTATTATCTCCTTGAGTACAGCAAGCAATCGTTTAACCCATTAGCAGCTTCAATAAATAAGTGCGCTGCTGTTGACCTCAGATGGAAGAACTTGTGCTGTAAATTCTTGGAATGCTTTGATTTCTCTCTACTAGCAGAAAATATAGATACTGAAAGCAGAAGTCCTCTGTTATTGTCTCACACTGCACCCTAGTGACAAGTGACCATAAACACACATTACAGCAGTGCTAATTAGAAGAAAAGGAAATGTAACAAATAAGAAATAAAGTGCTAAAATAAATTGGCCTGGAGTACGTGCAAGCCTTTAAATAAATTGGCTGCTGAAGGGTTAAAGTATACCTGACCTGGGGCAAAACTACGCAAGCACGGAGGTATGATAATCTACGTCCAATGCTTTTACAGAGGCAAACTGGGCTATTGCCCAGCGCCCAAACTTCTCTCTCCCCCATCGAGGCCTCCCTGAATGTAAATACTGGGCCCCTGCAGAGTATACCAAGTGGAGCTCACCTGTTCCTCCTTCAGTCTAAAAGCCTCTGTCTTCATTCTCGTGGTGCGCTCCCGCTCTGTCAACTAGCAGCATGTTACCTGATTATGTACATGCTGCCAGGAAAACAGAGCAGAGCCATGGGCCCACATGGAGATAAGTAGAATGTAGATTTGCTTTAAAACTGATCCACTAATAAACAAATTAATTAAAATACAGAGTCCGGTATTACTTTTTGTGTCTCTACCTCTCCCTCTTGATTGTAAGCTTTCGGGAAGGTCCTCCTCCTTATGTCTCCTACCTGATCATGCACCTCCATTACTGTGCACCCATCCTATGGATCTGAGTGAACTCAACTTGCCTAATCTCCATGCTCCCATCCAGTGACTAAGCATTACCTTGTACTCATACTGTGCTGTGTGATCTGGTTTGCTTGTATTTATGTATTGTCTTATTGTCTGTAACCTTAACCAATGTCCAGGGCTGCGTAATATGCTGGCTCTTTATAATTTCAATATATAAATAAAATAAATAAATAAATTACTTCATCATGAAGTGGATATAGCCCTTTGATAGAGCTGAAAGAGAGCTTGAGTTGGGCATTTTTCTCAAAGAGAACCTATTACCTGATGCAGGGGACTAGCCAAATTAGGTAGCCTCAATTACCGCTACTTTCCGCCACTCCTGTGGCCAGAAATCCTTTAGCTTCGATTTCAGTGACCCCTGGGGTCACGACGCTGCAGCTCTGTGCTCTGTGTGTCTCGCACAGAGGAGGGAGGCAGGCAAGTGCAGGGAAGAGGCAGAGCCGCCCAATAAGAGCTGGGGTAGGGTGTTAGGAATGCCTCCAGTGGGCATTTTGCAGGAGTGCCTCTCCTGCCCCTTCCCAGAGGCGGAGCTGAGGGTGGGCAAGGGGGAACATCTGTCCCTGGGTGCAACATCTGGGGGGGGGGGGGGGCGCTGGATCGGACCGCACCAATCCTTCAAAGCCTCCTAGTCTCTGCAGTACCTTTGAAAGAATAAGGAAGGGGCAGATCTTCTCCCTGGCTATACTCTGC
Organism: Hyperolius riggenbachi; assembly: GCF_040937935.1. Taxonomy (NCBI): domain Eukaryota; kingdom Metazoa; phylum Chordata; class Amphibia; order Anura; family Hyperoliidae; genus Hyperolius; species Hyperolius riggenbachi. Next base: position 613,957,955 of record NC_090646.1, on the reverse strand, counting down.
TCTCTGCCCACTCCCCATCTAATTCCTGCCCTCCTCCAGCCCTCCTCTCCTCATTATTGATAAAGTACCTACTTTCAGTGCACTTTTTTTTCTGTCCAGGATCCGCCCATGATGCCAAGTGAGGCGACTTCCTCAGGCTGCAGTAGCCTGGGGACAGCACCAGGCAGATACAGGAAGTGAAGAGAGTGCCTGGCCAACCTATACTGGGGGCAACTGTACCTGGCTAACCTATACTGGGGGCAACTGTACCTAGTTACTAATACAGGGGGAACCTATGCCTAGCTACCTACCTATACTGAGGGTGTTTTTTGGGGGCGCTCACCGCAGCTATAATGTGTGGTACAAATTGTCAGGTGCTGTGCGATCATTCCAGTTTGGGTGGGGGGGGGGGGGTTGCGCATGCTCACGGGTTTGCCGCAGGCAGCAAAAAGTCTAGACCCGGCCCTGTCAGGATCCAATGGTTCATATATGTTCTTTGGCCCCACAGCTCATTATTGAATTAGTTCAGCATCCACTTATTGCTAACATTTTTTTGTAACAAAATGTACCCAACCATAATAGGCTACACATGTGCGCGACAGGAGTCCACAGGTGGCGCAAAAACTGTATTTGACCCTGGGGGATGAAAAACCTAGCTACGCCTCCGCCTCTTTCCCTCAAGATTGCCAACAAGCTGCATGTCAGAAATTTCGGGGGTGTCAGAGTGGCACGGGAGAGCGGTGCATAGGGGACACAGAGGCATGTCATGGACCAGGGAACATTCCTCTGTGTCCCATCTGCCCACCATGCAACACCGGTACACTTGAGGCTTTCTTTCTCTAGAGACAGAGTTCAAGGTACCCATTTACCTGTTCACAGAGCTGACTGTTCGCCTTGTGGATTGGGTCGGCCTTATTCAATAAGAACCCAAGTTTTGTCTGAGGTCCATTGTTGAAAACTATTGGAGATTTCCACTTCAGTAAGCTGTTAATCATTGTTCTTAATCATCCTTTCCAAATCTCTTTAGGCTAAGCCTTCTTGTGCAATAAGTGAGGTATTTCTCAACCGGGATACCAGCTGAAACAAGCTTTGACAATCCTTCCTCAGTGTGTGTTTCCAGTGCAGAGGTGACTGGTCATGTTAGTGCAAGTGAGATGTTATAGAATAGTTAGGAATCAGATGAAACTGCAGTAACGTACATGGATTATTCATGTTTCCCAGGGAAGATGAGAAGGAAATACAATGCATAGCACATGAGAAAGTAAAATTAAGTATTCGGATTAATTATATGGTAAAGCAAAATCTCCTCTGTGTGCCAAGAGGGAGAAGAATGTATAATAGGGAAACTTTAATATCATTTAAGGTGTGCCATGAATTATGCAAACATTCTTTTACGTGATACTCTCCTACTATGGCTGCTTTATGACAATAAAGGCAAAGAAACAGAGAAAAGTGGACCTGTTGCTAGCAAGAGAGAGAACAAATCCAGAGGTTCCCAGTTACCTGGGAGCACCACACTAAGGCCGGTTACACACTGGTGATTGGTGGCAGCGGTGCGGCCTGAGAGTTGCACCTCACTGGCAAAACCAGGCCTTCGGGGATTACCGCGTTAGTACGCAGTAATTTCTGTCTGGCAGCTGGCCAAGCAGGAAGTGACACTCACTTCCTGTGGCAGAAGCGATCATGTGCGCGGAAGCATATTGCTAAAAATAGGCTACCATGCATGCGCGACGCGTAAAAGTTGCGGTGGGTTTTTACACACACATCGCCATAGACTTCTGGTCCACGCATGTCGCCGCAGAACCACACAGTAAAGTAGATTTGTCTGAGGATGCGGCAAAAATGTCACTACCTTTGCATTGAGTGTACCGCGTCCACGAAGACTTTCATTGCCCTGCGGTGGGGTGTGAAAGGCCGCTAAAGGTGACCACTAAGGATACATGTGACAATGGATGATTGGATTAGGACTGCAGACTCTAATGTACAGTACTGTATTTGTTGTCCCATAGAAAACTCACCTTCCCCCCAAGCTCTGGAGACATCAGAGATACACCTTATCAGCCTAAGGCCATTCACTATTTAGGCTGCTGAGTGGTTGGTTCTCCACAGGAGGCAGACAACTAGGCACCTGAGAGCAGAGCTGGTTTCATGTTTGTACCTCATGGAAAGGAGTTGGATTGTGTCTGGGGAAGGGAGAGCAGCTCACTGGATCTGTTGTGAGCCAGGAGGATTCCCCATGCGGCTAGGACACAGATAGGATGTGCTGAACTTAGTGTCCTGAGGCCCTGGACTGTGGACTGGAGTATCTCACCTGCATCTGGGCGTGTAGACTTGTCGGATGTCTACTGGATATTGGGACTGATGAGAACTGCATCTATTGGGACTGTTGGGATCTGTTGTGCACCTCTTGGACACCTTCTATTGGTGGAGTTACTGGAACTTTGGGACTTATGTTGCTTTGCCTGCGAAGCTGGGAATTGTGACTGCTTGGTAGGGGGAATCGGACACTCCTTTGTGGATTATATAGTAATATTGTGAACTTTTTGTGTGAACTGTGTGACCAATAAATGCCCCGCCAGTCGGGCTTTGTTTAATCTGCCGCTATACACTGTGTCTCTGGGCTCTGTGGTCTCGGAACCGTCACAACTGGTTGGCAGTGGTGGGGTCAGAGCACAGTAGTTGGCAGACGAAGACTTGACCATCATGGAGGATAATTGCTTATCTGAATACCAAAACTGGACAGTCGCCAGTCTACAAGAGCGAGCTAGAGAGCTGGGACTGAGCTATAGAGGACTCCCTAAGGGCCAGCTGATGGCCAGTCTGGAGAAAGCTGAACAGCAGAGATGTTAGGCTACAGAGACATCCCTAGCAGCACCAGCGATCAGCAGGTCAGAGGCACCTCCACAGACTGGAAAAAGTCAGTGGGTCATATGGTATGAGGAGGAGATGGCAATTCTAGGAGATGATGCAACGCTAGAAATGAAAACTGCTGCTATCCGTAAGTCCCAACAGAGACAGGAGCTCGAGGCTACTCGGAACCATGAGCTAGCCACTGTGTCCATATCAGCGCGCAGAGAGACCCCAAAAATCTCTCGCAAGGACTTTAAACCATTTGTTGAAATATTGGGAGATGTTGATGGGTTCTTTCAGGACTTTGAATTGCAATGTGAGCTACTGGATGTCCCCGTTATGGACTGGCCCTGTCATGTTGTGGGGTTGCTGGAGGGGGGTGCTGCAGAGGCATACCGCATGTTGGATCAAGGAGACAAGCGCAATTATGCGGCGATCAAGCAGGCAGTATTGGACTATTATGCTATAACACCTGATGCTCACAGGAGCCAATTTAGGTGCACCCCCTTCAACATGGAGAACTCTTTTAAAGTTTTTGCTCATAAGATCTCCCAAGCATGCCGCCGTTGGCTGGAAGGAGAGCAAGCCTTTACTGCAGAGCAGATAATCCAAGTGTTTCTAATGGAGCAATTCTTCTCCAAGTGCCCAGCTGAAGTGCGTGAGTGGGTGCGAGAGAGGAAACCAGGTACCCTGGATGAGGCTGCAGCCTTAGCAGATGAGGCACTGACTATCAAGCCACACTGGAGAAAGATGTCAGCAATGGCGCCCAGAACAGGTAACACACCTCCCCAGGGAGCCCAACTGTACTGCCCCCCACATCGCCGAACACAGACTTCTTCAGCCCTAACCCCCTCTACCCATCCTGTGGTTACCTCACCTTCTTTGCCCTATATGCCACAATCTCGATCTGCCCCAAACCCTCTGCAGCGTCACTGCTTTGGTTGTGGACAGCTGGGGCACTTTCAAGCTAACTGTCCCCTGAGAAGGAAAAATGCATCACCTGGGGTCCCAAGGGCTATTCATTATATGGAAGTACCACAGAACTCAGAGGAACGAGACAGGTATCCAGTCATACTAGATGAGGGTGCAGCTTTAGATCACAGAACACAGTCTTCTCAAGGGCCAAGTCCATCCACCCATCCTGCAGTTACCACACCCCCTTTGCCCTGTACTCCACGACTTCAGTTGCCCCGACACCCTCCACAGCGTACCTGTTTTGGCTGTGGACAACTGGGGCATGACCAGGCTTACTGTCACCTGGGAAGGAGGAATGCATCACCTGGGGCCCCAAGGACTAGTGATTATGTGGAAGTACCTCAGAACTCAGAGGGACCGCCACCTCTGCAAGCTGAATGGCTCCAGGATTCAACCCCTGGCCTCTATGGGGTGCAACCCCTGGTCTCTCCTTCCATTAAAGTCCACCAAAAGTACCTTCAGGAAGTCTTTGTGGATGGTAATAGAGCTGTTGGCTTTCGAGATTCTGGGGCATTTCTTACAATTGTGGATCCTAAACTAGTGCAGCCTGAGGCCATCCAGGCTGGGAAGAACTTGGTGATTCAACTGGCTGGAGGCGCACAACAATCTATACCAAGGGCTCGGGTCACTTTGGACTATGGCTTTGGGCCCCAGAATTGTATTGTAGGTGTGATGAGTGGCCTGCCTGCAGATGTACTTCTGGGAAATGATGTTGGTGATCTCCGTTGCTACTTTGTTGGTACAGTTACAAGAAGTCAGAGCCCACACAGGGGCATGGACCAGCACTGTGACCTGTGCAGGTCTTCCCTGGTACATGCCTAAGAGGGGAGGGGGAGAAGTTGTGACAATGGATGATTGGATTAGGACTGCAGACTCTAATGTACAGTACTGTATTTGTTGTCCCATAGAAAACTCACCTTCCCCCCCAAGCTCTGGAGACATCAGAGATACACCTTATCAGCCTAAGGCCATTCACTATTTAGGCTGCTGAGTGGTTGGTTCTCCACAGGAGGCAGACAGCTAGGCACCTGAGAGCAGAGCTGGTTTCATGTTTGTACCTCATGGAAAGGAGTTGGATTGTGTCTGGGGAAGGGAGAGCAGCTCACTGGATCTGTTGTGAGCCAGGAGGATTCCCCATGCGGCTAGGACACAGATAGGATGTGCTGAACTTAGTGTCCTGAGGCCCTGGACTGTGGACTGGAGTATCTCACCTGCATCTGGGCGTGTAGACTTGTCGGATGTCTACTGGATATTGGGACTGATGAGAACTGCATCTATTGGGACTGTTGGTATCTGTTGTGCACCTCTTGGACACCTTCTATTGGTGGAGTTACTGGAACTTTGGGACTTATGTTGCTTTGCCTGCGAAGCTGGGAATTGTGACTGCTTGGTAGGGGGAATCGGACACTCCTTTGTGGATTATATAGTAATATTGTGAACTTTTTGTGTGAACTGTGTGACCAATAAATGCCCCGCCAGTCGGGTTTTGTTTAATCTGCCGCTATACACTGTGTCTCTGGGCTCTGTGGTCTCGGAACCGTCACAATACAATTCACAGAATGATTGCTCATTTCCGATCATTTGTATGAACAATTGTAAACGAATGCTTGGTACCACAAATGGACCAAAATCTCTAAGCAATCTGATCAGATTAACAGGAAGGCATCCAATCAAATTGGTTAGGAGATTTTTGTTTTGTGGTCTCAGATAATTGTTCACAATTGCAGGGGTGTTTATTTCCCCGCAGTAACAGGGTCGGTCTTCATTGTAGTATGTTTCGGTTTGCGATCATGTTTAGCATCTCCATTTCTCTTAATTCCGCCATTTTTCGTTTGCGCCGGAAAACATTATAATTGCAAACACGTGCATAGTGCGGAAAAAAAACAGAAAGCTGTGTTATTTAAAGACATGCAGACAAATGCAAATGATAACGAATGCTAACGATGCGCGTATCCAGAACAGGGCCATTGACTTCAATAGCCAGTTCAGCAGAGCGTGTTTTGCTGTCCATGGCAAAATGCAGAGGTGCGGATGATTCCAGCAAGTGTGTTCCCTGCCGCTGTAAGACAATGGGGAGGGTTTGGCTATCAGACACTAGGGAAGGTTCGGCTATAAGACACTAGGGAGGGTTTGGCTGTCAGACACTAGGGAGGGTTCGGCTATCAGACACTAGAGAGGGTTTGGCTGTCAGACACTAGGGAGGGTTCGGCTATCAGACACTAGGGAGGGTTCAGCTATCAGACACGAGGGAGGGTTCGGCTATCAGACACTAGGGTGGGTTTGGCTATCAGACACTAGGGAGGGTTTGGCTATCAGACACTAGGGAGGGTTTGGCTATCAGACACTAGGGAGGGTTTGGCTATCAGACACTAGGGAGGGTTTGGCTATCAGACACTAGGGAGGGTTTGGCTATCAGACACTAGGGAGGGTTTGGCTATCAGACACTAGGGAGGGTTTGGCTATCAGACACTAGGGAGGGTTTGGCTATCAGACACTAAGCAGGGTTCGGCTATCAGACACTAGGGAGGGTTCGGCTATCAGACACTAGGGAGGGTTCGGCTATTAGACACTAGGGAGGGTTCGGCTATCAGACACTAGGGAGGGTTTGGCTATCAGACACTAGGGAGGGTTCGGCTATCAGACACTAGGGAGGGTTCGGCTATTAGACACTAGGGAGGGTTCGGCTATCAGACACTAGGGAGGGTTTGGCTATCAGACACTAGGGAGGGTTTGGCTATCAGACACTAGGGAGGGTTTGGCTATCAGACACTAGGGAGGGTTCGGCTATCAGACACTGGGGTGGGTTTGGCTGTCAGACACTAGGGAGGGTTCGGCTATCAGACACTAGGGTGGGTTTGGCTATCAGACACTAGGGAGGGTTTGGCTATCAGACACTAGGGAGGGTTTGGCTATCAGACACTAGGGAGGGTTTGGCTATCAGACACTAAGCAGGGTTCGGCTATCAGACACTAGGGAGGGTTCGGCTATCAGACACTAGGGAGGGTTCGGCTATCAGACACTAGGGAGGGTTCGGCTGTCAGACACTAGGGAGGGTTCGGCTATCAGACACTAGGGAGGGTTCGGCTATCAGACACTAGGGAGGGTTCGGCTATCAGACACTAGGGTGGGTTTGGCTATCAGACACTAGGGAGGGTTTGGCTATCAGACACTAGGGAGGGTTTGGCTATCAGACACTAGGGAGGGTTTGGCTATCAGACACTAGGGAGGGTTTGGCTATCAGACACTAAGCAGGGTTCGGCTATCAGACACTAGGGAGGGTTCGGCTATCAGACACTAGGGAGGGTTCGGCTATCAGACACTAGGGAGGGTTCGGCTATCAGACACTAGGGTGGGTTTGGCTATCAGACACTAGGGAGGGTTTGGCTATCAGACACTAGGGAGGGTTTGGCTATCAGACACTAGGGAGGGTTTGGCTATCAGACACTAGGGAGGGTTTGGCTATCAGACACTAGGGAGGGTTCGGCTATCAGACACTGGGGTGGGTTTGGCTGTCAGACACTAGGGAGGGTTCGGCTATCAGACACTAGGGTGGGTTTGGCTATCAGACACTAGGGAGGGTTTGGCTATCAGACACTAGGGAGGGTTTGGCTATCAGACACTAGGGAGGGTTCGCTTATCAGACACTATGGTGGTTTTGGCTGTCAGATACTAGGGAGGGTTTGGCTATCAGACACTATGGAGGGTTCGGCTCTCAGACACTGGTAAAGGGTTGGGCTATCAGACACTAGGGAGGGTTGGGCTATCAGACACTAGGGAGGGTTCGGCTATCAGACACTAGGGAGGGTTCGGCTATCAGACACTAGGGAGGGTTTGGCTATCAGACACTAGGGAGGGTTTGGCTATCAGACACTAGGGAGGGTTTGGCTATCAGACACTAGGGAGGGTTCGGCTATGAGACACTAGGGTGGGTTTGGCTGTCAGATACTAGGGAGGGTTTGGCTATCAGACACTAGGGAGGGTTTGGCTATCAGACACTAGGGAGGGTTTGGCTATCAGACACTAGGGAGGGTTTGGCTATCAGACACTAGGGAGGGTTTGGCTATCAGACACTAGGGTGGGTTTGGCTGTCAGATACTAGGGAGGGTTTGGCTGTCAGACACTAGGGAGGGTTCGGCTATTAGACACTAGGGAGGGTTTGGCTATCAGACACTAGGGAGGGTTTGGCTATCAGACACTAGGGAGGGTTTGGCTATCAGACACTAGGGAGGGTTTGGCTATCAGACACTAGGGAGGGTTTGGCTATCAGACACTAGGGAGGGTTTGGCTATCAGACACTAGGGAGGGTTTGGCTATCAGACACTAGGGAGGGTTCGGCTATCAGACACTAGGGTGGGTTTGGCTGTCAGACACTAGGGAAGCATTGGCTATCAGACACTAGGGAGGGTTTGGCTATCAGACACTAGGGAGGGTTTGGCTATCAGACACTAGGGAGGGTTTGGCTATCAGACACTAGGGAGGGTTTGGCTATCAGACACTAGGGAGGGTTTGGCTATCAGACACTTGGGAGGGTTTGGCTGTCAGACACTAGGGAGGGTTTGGCTATTAGACACTAGGGAAGCATTGGTTGCCAGTCCAAATAGAGGTGTGGCTTTGGCAAGAATCACAGTCAAATAAGGCGTTTTTCCATCATCAGGTGCCCATAGACATGTGCCTACAGTGCCTTATGGTAAATTCAGCCCTGGCTATAAGCCACTAGGGAGGGTTTGGCAGTCAGTTACTTTGGAGGGCTTGGCACTCAGACACTAGGAAGGGTTTGGCTATTAGACTCTAGGGAAACATTGGTTGTCAATCCAAATAGAGGTGTGGCTTTGGCAAGAATCACAGTCAAGCCCACCTCCTCATGATATAAATCAAATCACTTCTAGCGGTATGTAGCCCAGCCAATTGCTCTGACTTCTCAGAGGAAGCAGCAGGCTGCCAGGGGTGCAGACCTGCCCACCACTGATCCCTTGTAGCCTAAACGCTGAATCCATATATTACAAACAGTTTTGCAAATGCAATATAAGTTGAAGTTGAAATTGTTATTTATTTATTGCTACGTTTACTCTCAAGTACAGCTAGAATAACTGAACCTGAACTAGGACATTAAAGAGAAACTGTGGTGAAAATAACATAATTGATATAATTGCCTATTTCTAACATTATTCATGTATATATTGTGTAGTCAGTGCCCATTGTAAAATCTTTCCTCTCCCCGATTTACATTGTGAAATTTATCACTGATGGTGACAACTTTAGTTCTGCCAAGTGATCTCTGCAGATTGTTCGATACTTAGAGTTCTATGCACAGTGGGAGAGATTGCTAGCCTGGCAGTTGGAAAAAGCTGTTATTTCCCACAATGCAACCAGGTTCACAGACAGCAAACTGTTAGGGCCATGGTCCTGACATCACACTGTGGGAGGGGTTTCACCACAATATCAGCCATACAGACCCCCCCAATCTACCGGTATTTGAGAAAAGGTAAAGTTTTCTCATGGGCAGAGAGAAGGGGAGTTGATTTAGCAGGAGGCCACTATACTCTGACTTTTTTTTTGTTAGCAGCTTCAGTACAGTTTCGTGTTTGTTTGATTGGGCTAGGCCACGCAGAGGAAGAATAAGCTTGTCTTTCACTAGATTAAATTGGAATTTCTCTGTAAATTGAGTATTTGATAGTTTTTCCTTTTTTATTAGAGTTCCTCCCCGGGGTGCTTTCAATTGCAACAAGCGGCATGGTTTTGTGTATACACACGTGACCATTAAAATGCCAGTGCGAGAGAGCATGCTGGGTTTGTTGATTCATCGTTCACTCGCCAGAATTATCCCAGATCCCCCGCAGGTGCGTTCCATACAGCGGATGCACCAGATAGGCTTCTCTTAATACCCTCAATCGACAAGTATTTCCTTTTTACAATCAGCAAAAATTTCCCATCATTAAACAAGCCGGCATAATCTCCGTCTTGAGTCAGGAGATTGCCCTTCTATACAGGAGAGAGAGAGGCTCATTTGGAATGCTGCGTGTGGCTATAGGTTACATACAGCAATGGAGGATTGGAGGAGGTCACGCTGTTTCCTGCTGCATGCATTTCTGCTTAACTGTTCCATTACCGGGATTTAAGAGAGATGCTACAGGTGTATACTATGGGCCAGATTTATCAAAGCATTACCGATAGTTTTTTCTTCTTAAAGGAAAACAGAGACCTAATTTTTTTAAAAAAAGTTTTATACATACCTGGGGCTTCCTCCAGCCCCATGCACACGGATTGCTCCCACGCCGCTGTCCTCCGCTGCCTGCAGCTCCGGTATCGGTTCCCGTTAGCTCTGCCAGTCTGCGCAAGAGAAGTGCGTCCTCTGCGTATCTCCCGGGCGGCCACCGGCAGTTTAGTGTGAATTTCTGGAACTGCACTACAGTTAAGAAAAGTACAAAACCATTCCTAAACTGCCGCAGATTAAGAAGTGCTTAATAGCACTTCTACACAGTTTGTGCAGTGCAGGCTAGACAGGATTTGTGAAGTGCTCCTCCCCTTGCCGAATCCTGTGAAGCTGTTCTGTGCATAACCCTCCAGTGCTGGGCATTGAGTCCTAAGCCTGATTTTTTTTCCCTCAGCTCTAATACATTTATATTATATATTTATATTACATCTTGTCAGTTAACCTAAAATAATCTACAGTAAATAATATATTTATGCTATTATATCTTCTTTTTTCTGTATCACTGCAACAGATGTATTGGATAACTCAGCAATAGCAATATCCCTCACACACAGCACTGTCTGAGAGACCTTCCTGAGGCCTGGAACACACTATAAATCGCCAGCACATTCGCTAGCGTTTTTAATTGGCGTTTTGTAAGTGATTTCATGAGCGTTTTCCGGTGATTTTGGTAGCAATTTTAAAAAGTGTAAGCTTTTTGGCAGCGATTTGCGTTTAGCGATTTTTAATTCTGATTGGCCCTTTCAATTTATTATAATTTTTTTTGCAGTTTGCAGTAATTTAAAATTACACACAAATCGCTATGTGTAGCATTTCATGAGTGATTTGCCAGCGCTTCAATATTTTACATTGAAACGCAAACGCTCCCAAAATGCTGCATGTCCTGCGATTGCGATTTTGCTAATAGCAATCACTACTGTGGAATTTCTTACATTTATTTACATTGGCAGAGCGCTTAGGGAAATCGATAGCAATTTAAAGCACTCCCTAAATGCTCAAAAAAGCACTCTGGTGGGTTCCAGGTCTGGATCCATCTGAAAATGGCGCCTGCGAATAATAGCGCACGGTGTTGCCTCTAATCCGTTTGTCGCTTATCACTATTTAACGTTAAAGCCTTATTGTTATTTAGCGTTAACACACAGAACCCTCTCTGTACCTATCCCTAACCCCTAGACCCCCCTGGTGGTGCCTAATCCTAACCACCCCCCTGGTGGTGCCTAATCCTAACCACCCCCCTGGTGGTGGCTAACCCTAAACACCCCCCTGGTGGTGCCTAACCCTAACCAACCCCTTGCTGGTGCCTATCCATAACCACCCCAATGGTGGTGCCTACCCATAACCACCCCCCTGGTGGTGCCTAACCCTAATCACCCCCCTGGTGGTGCCTAACCCTAATCACCCCCCTGGTGGTGCCTAACCCTAATCACCCCCCTGGTGGTGCCTAACCATAAATCTCCCCTGGTGGTGCCTAACCCTAACCTTGACAGCGTTACATTAAATCCATTCACCGTTTTGCATTTAAATAACGTCTGCAGTTTGGCTTATGTAGAGCGCTATTGATAAATAACGTTACTGTGCGCAATAACATCTGCGGTTTGGCAAATGAACGGCACTATTGATAAATAACGTTACTGTGTGACGCTTTTCTTCTTTTCTCCCTGTGCGCCATTATTATGCAGTACTAACGATAAGTAGGTGACTTTTACCCAAACAATCTGTGTCAATAGACACTCAGACCAGCATAAACTACAAACAAACCAACTAGGCCCGTTCACCATAAACGGCCTGAACACAACTCCTCCAATAAAATGTGCCAGCGACAAGGGTAGGGTGGGAGGGAAGAAAATCCAGGCTGTACCTCAGGCAAGGAGAGGGCCGCCCACCTCATAATTCTTTTTATACTAAGAATCACCTCTCCTGCATTGGGCAACGATCTTCCTGCACTTTGGCCGCCGGCCAATTACAGGTGGGCTACCCCATGTCCTTTGCCTGGCAAAAGCTTCTCTCCTCAGCACCTGTAACATAAAGAAAAGCCAGCAGAAACAGCACAGCATACCTCATACTTCATACCCGAAACACCAAACCCAAACCACAAGTCCATATAACAGATACCTAACCATTCATCAATGTATTTGTTATTACTATTTACTTTATTTTAACCCATTGACACTACGCCCAGTGCACCCACCTCTGTGTCCCCATTCGTAAAAATGAGGCCTACCAGTAGGTCTGATTTCCTGCACATCCAACGTTTCCACATTCCTTTGCGCCTGCAAATCGCCTCTTGTAAAATAAATATATTTCCTGTGTGATGAAATATTCCTCATTGTTTCATCTTTTTCAGGAGGAACAAATTAGATAAGATAAGGAAAAGTGAAGGCGTTTGCGTCATCATAGCACTCTAGGATTCATCTCCATTCTGTCTGTGCACAGATGAGCCCTCATGTGTAGATAGCAGATTGCAGCTGTGTGGTTGATATCACAGAGGTAAGGAAAGCTGTTACACGTTGTCACAGAAGCAGTGAGTGGAGGGATGTAGGATGCAAGGCATGGGGTATTAGAATACCAGATGTCCTGGGATGCCTTTGAGTAGCATATACAGAGGAAATGAGCAGTGTATGAGGCAAGGCAACAAAAGAGGGTGTGTTGACAACAGCCATGCTGGCAGTGGCAGGGCCACATACTGGATATATTATAAAAGTAATTCAATATAATATGTTTTAGCCATTAGCCAATACTTAGTTGAAACCAGAAAAAAAAGGGCGCTGAGACCTTTCAGAAAAATGGTGCCACCATAGGAACCTATTGTAAAAGCCACAATTTGCGGTAAAGGAGGGAAATTTGTCCACATGGTGGTGCCCCATATCAGGTGCCTCTCGGCGCTGAAATTTACTTTCCTTGCCGCAAATTGCAGCTTTTACAATGGTCATAATATTCAGCTAGGAAGGTAAAATTCGGTACCAGGAGGCACCGGTAGAAATACTACATTACGGCACCCAATAGCATTGATGGGCACTGGGGGCTTGCAGAAATGCAAATTGCAGTATTGCATAGCGGGTGTGGATTGGCTTTACGGTAGATGGGGGGGTTCAAGTTTGGGGGGAGGGTTAGGCCCCCGCGGGTTAATGTTAGGCACTGGGAGGGGGTCTTAGGGTTAGGCCCCACAAGGGGGAATCTTAGGGTTGGGCCAGTGGCGTAGCTAAGAAGCCATGGACCCCAGTGCAAGTTTAGCATTGGGGCCCCCAAGCATGCTGTAGATAACAATTGATACGGCACACCAAAACCAAATCAAGGACAACCGCAGTGTCAGAGGTGCAAGAAGGGGATGGGAAACTGTGTGTTAATGATCACTACTATTCAAATCAACTATAGAAGTGAATACTATCAGCCCAGGACCAATAAAAAGCTAATATCGTGTTTGAGGGGTTGGCCCCTCGGGGCCCCTCTAGCCCAAGGGCCCCTCTAGCCCAAGGGCCCCAATGCGGTCACTACCTCTGCACCACCTAATGCTACGCCACTGGGTTGGACACTACCAGGAGGGGGGGTCTTAAGGTTAGGCACCACTGGGGGTCCTAGGGTTAGGCACTAGGGGGAGGTGGTTCTTAGGATTAGCACCACCGGGGGGGGGGGGGTCCTAGAGTTAGGCACCACGAGAGGGGTTTAGAGTTAGGCATTGGTAGAGGGAAGGTTCTGTGTGAGAGTGGGGTTGGGTTTAGCCGTAGTAAAATAGGCACATATATAAAATGTGCTATAAGAGCAGGAGTCACAGTGTTCAGATTTACAACAATGCTCCATGCCATTAGCTAATTTCAGTGCTTCACTTTGCCAATTATTTGGGCGCTGCCATAGACCGTAATGAGGATTATGGCCATGGCGACACTCAGTGACTAATTTGGGTGCTGCCGATTGCTGGAGCTCAAACTAGAAAAAAATAAGGTAACTGCCATTGCACGATTTACATGTCACTCCCCACCTCCCAGTTGTGACAACTTGGAGGGGAAATAGTGTTTATCATGGCCCAGAGCCGAGTTTCAGTGGGAGCAGGGTGAGCCATCTTTTGGCTTCACCCTCCATCCAAATTTGCCCACAGCCATTTTAAATGTACGCCATGCTATGGCCATGTCTGCCAACCTTCTTTATAACCAAAGAATATCAATCTGTAGGGTAATTTGGGTGCACCTTGCTCTGCGCCATAGGCTGTAATGGGAATTACCGCTATAGTGGTACTCAGACAGTCATTTAAGCAGACCTCAAATTACTTTAAAAACCGTGTAATAGCTGGCAGCCGAATTATGCATTACCCCGAGTCCATGGTGGCCTGGAGGGGGAATAGTAATGAACACTGTCGGGACTTTTGTAGGAGCAGTGTGAGATGTTTTTTTGGCTTCACCATGCGCCCAAATTTCCCTGCGCCGTTTTTGCATGTATGCACTGGAGGGCTCTGCTGGAGGTACCAGAGAGTACTATTAGAACAGGGTGCACTACTATGCCAGGAAGCAAAGGAGGGCACTCTTGGGATGATACTGGGGAATGTAGGGGAAAAAGGACAAATTTCTCCTAATAAAGTAGTGCCTAACCCTGAGCGACGTATACCTTTCCTCATATTTTTTGCCAGGAGTGTCATTTGAACAGCAGTGCTCGGTTATGCCTGATAAGAGTCCAGTTGCAGTGCCATAGCCGATAGCCAGGTGCCAGCACCCAAATGATTCACCTGGTGCCATCGAGCTGCATAAAGCCACACATTTGCCTTGTCTCTATGGCAACACTCAAATTACGAGACGCCCAATGCCCCTGCTTTGACTTTACCAACATATCCCCAGTCAGTTCCTATTGCTCAAGTTCACTTCAGGGTCATTGTCTGGTACGGTAACTGCGGAATAAGCAAAGTGTCTGGAACAAAACTATGAGTAGAAAGGCGGTGAGAAGAAATCTGCGTTTTGTTTTTGTACGCCGATGGAAAGTTTGATGTTTCTTTTCACCATACAAGCTGTTTTTTACACTTTGCTTTTTTTCTCTCTTAAACTAAATTTACTTTCTGCTTGAGGGCATATGTGAGTCATACAGAGTTTTTTTTGTTGTATTGTGCAAGAATTTTTACAACACTATGCAATAATATACAGTAGATTGTGCAGGTGAAAATATTTCACTGTGCTATGAGGCATTTTGTAACGTAATTGTTTATGTGTTCCGAGCCGGCCTACACCCTACGGGAGAGATGTCGCAATGTGGCATCCGGCCTTATTCTGCATGCAGCACAGCGATACAGCAACAAATGCCTTGTAGCCCAGATACCAGGCTTCATGTTCCCTCGTTACCTGCCACTCCCAGGTCAGCCAGCAGATCAACACAGGATATTTACACAACTTCCCTAATTATTTTCATCTTCAAAAGTCATTCTCACGGAAAGTCTCAGAAATAGGATTGCGCAGGGCTGTTTCTGGGCACAGGTGATGTAAACAAGTCACCAGGTGCATCTAAGCTCAAGGGTGCCACCTTGCTGACAGGGTTATGAAATGTTCGATATAGTTCTGAGTAGCGCCTGTGTGCAGGGGCCTAACTAGAGAGGAGCGGCACCTGTGATTGCGGGGGGGGGGGGGGCAGAGGTGTGGGAGGGACCCAAATACTAACCTTACCTTTCTCTGATACTCCAGATCAGGTGTTTTTTTTGGCTACATATGTTATGGGTGTGAAGATCCTGGTGGCCACATTTTTTATGAGCCTTGTCAGATGGGTCCCCAGGCTGTAAGGGTCACCAATAAGAGGCAAAAGAAAGGTTGTGACCATTATGGGGGCCCATCAAAGTTTTACTTTGAGGGCCTTATGATTTGTAGTTATCCCCCTGCTGGGGCGTAACTAGAAATCACAGGCCCTCCCTGCGAAGATGAAGATGAATAGCCTACAAGCTAGCTAGCTTGAAACACAATAGAACAATAGTGTAGTGAAGGTGTTTAGCATTCAAAGCTTTAGGTTTATCACTGTATACAGCACTTGCTAAGCCAGCACTGGAGCAAGTCTGTCAGTGACCAGCCAGCCACACAAGCAAGGACGATCTGTCTCATCATGCCAGCCCTCCTTGCTATACAGGGGGGCTGGCCAGGGTTCCCTTCTGTGATTGGGTGCCAGGACTTAGGCTGGGAGGCCTCTGATTGGTTCAATGAGGTCAGGTGGGGCTGGCCAGGGTTCCCCTTTGTGATTGGTTGCTAGGGCTTCTGCTGGGAGCCCTCTGATTGGCTGAATGAAATCATCTCCTTACTAGTTACACTATCCGGATCCGGATATCTGGACGGATACCCGCGGGTATCCGGATTATGCAGCTAGCTATCCGGATAGAATCCGGATAGTGCTATCCGGATAGTGGCCCAGGTATCCGGATCCGGATCCGACCCGGATAGCGGAAAAATGGTCGGCAACCTGGGTTTACCCGGGTACCCGGATCCGGATGAGCATCCCTGGTAATACTATCATACAAAGTGTCTCCTCCATATACACTCACCTAAAGAATTATTAGGAACATCATACTAACACAGTGTTTGACCCCCTTTCGCCTTCACAACTGCCTTAATTTTATGTGGCATTGATTCAACAAGGTGCTGAAAGCATTCTTTAGTAATGTTGGCCCATATTGATAGGCTAGCATCTTGCAGTTGATGGAGATTTGTGGGATGCACATCCAGGGCACGAAGCTTCCGTTCCATCACATCCCAAAGATGCTCTATTGGGTTGAGATCTGGTGATGGTGGGGGCCATTTTAGTACAGTGAACTCATTGTCATGTTTAAGAAACCAATTTGAAATTAGTTGAGCTTTGTGACATGGTGCATTATCCTGCTGGAAGTAGCCATCGGAGGATGGGTACATGGTGGTCATGAAGGTATGGACATGGTCAGAAACAATGCTCAGGTAGCCTATGGCATTTAAATGATGCCCAATTGGCACTAAGGGGCCAAGAAAACATCCCCCACACCATTACACCACCACCACCAGCCTGCACAGTGGTAACAAGGCATGATGGATCTATGTTCTCAATCTGTTTACACCAAATTCTGACTCTATCAGTCTTCAACTGTCCAATTTTGGTAAGCTTGTGCAAATTGTAGCCTCTTTTTCCAATTTGTAGAGGAGATGAGTGGTACCCGTTGGGGTCTTCTGCTGTTGTAGCCCATCTGCCT
The DNA here is from genome assembly GCF_040937935.1 of Hyperolius riggenbachi. Taxonomy (NCBI): domain Eukaryota; kingdom Metazoa; phylum Chordata; class Amphibia; order Anura; family Hyperoliidae; genus Hyperolius; species Hyperolius riggenbachi. The sequence continues at coordinate 613,940,772 of NC_090646.1, read as the reverse complement.
CAAGGTTGTGAGTGTTGTGGCTTCACAAATGCTTTGCTGCATTCCTCGGTTGTAACGAGTCAACGTTGCTCTTCTATCAGCTTGAATCAGTCGGCCTATTCTCCTCTGACCTCTAGCATCAACAAGGCAGGACTGCTGCATATTGGATGTGTTTCCCATTTCACACCATTCTCTGTAATCCCTGGAAATGGTTGTGCATGAAAATCCCAGTAACTGAGCAGATTGTGGAATACTCAGACCGGCCCGTCTGGCACCAACAACCAGGCCACGCTCAGAATTGCTTAAATCACCTTTCTTTCCCATTCTGACATTCAGTTTGGAGTTCAGGAAATTGTCTTGACCAGGACCACACCCCTATATGCATTGAAGCAACTGCCATGTGATTGGTTGTTTAGATAACTGCATTAATGAGAAATTGAACAGGTGTTCCTAATAATCCTTTAGGTGAGTATATTTCCTAAAGTAATTCCCATTTACTATCCCACCGCCGATCTTCTCTCCTCCCTTGAAACTCTCATGCCCTCTAATTTGGTTGCCTCCTCTTATCCTTGCATCCAGGACTTCTCACAAGCTTCATACTTAATTTTAGAACTCTTTCTTCCACACTCTGACACATTTAAATGTACCATTTAAACATAACCTGTCTTAGAGTCCCCTTCAAATTCCCATCTGCATCAGATGTCAAGGTACACTTCTTCATCTATGAGAATCCACTAATCATCTTATGTAGTTCTCCACTCCCCTACCCACTCTCCTACCTTCCAGATAATACATTTGCAAGGGTAAGGTCCTCCTCCTGTGTTTCTTGCTTGAATTTCATCATTTGACACACAATGTTATTATACAGTGGCAAAAAGTAAAACCTGACACTGCCACGCTTAGGTGTAACTCCATGGGGAGGCTGCCTCTCCACATGCACATGCAGTGTAGCTGACAGCTGATGAACTCACTACCTTCAGCGTCGTATGTGACCTTAGTGTTACAGCATGACCCAAGAGCCTGTAGGGGTCTCAAGGTGTCTCCGCCCAACTTAGCTGTGCCCCCTGGGACCCTGCAATGGACCCTAAGGACTGACAGAGGGGTGCCCCCACTGGGACAGGTGAGATGCTATACTGCTGAGCACAGTTAAGTTGGGGGTGATCTGGGGAGGAACAATAGCTTGCTCAGTGGTCCTGGGGTCAAATATTGCTGCAAAAAAGGACCCCTAATGCCACTTCTTGGTTGTGGGGGATCTGTCAGGGGCCCCTAGGTTAAGTTTGCCTGGGGGCCCCATTGTTACTTAAACCGGCCCTGTATCCCTTGACTGTTTTGGGCCATATCGACACCAGAGTTCCATTCCATCCCCTCCATTTCTTAACTATCAGCTCTTTTGGCTTTGGTGCCTCCTCCAGCAGATGTCCTAAGCAACTGACTAGTTTGCCTATACCTAAAAACGGCCCTGGCTGTATTTGATTGATGAGATCAAACAGTATTATAATGCCCTGTGTTCTGAGCCTTACTTCAGTGATCGCCTCCACTGTTGGTAAATGCTGTTCATGTGACAGCCATCTGTCAGACCAGTCTAGCACAGGATGGCCAACATAAATCTATTCCAGTACAAGTCGTGTTTTAATCTGTTGAAGATGCAATAGACCTTAAAGAGGAACTGTAGAAAAAAAGTGAAAAAAAATAAATCAATACATTGCAAAGGGAGAAGTTAAAAAATAGAATATAGACCAAAAAATGATTGATATTCGCCGTGTAATTTGTTCATGTTTACTGCTGGCAGACATGAAAAAAGCACCAACTGCCATTATCTATGACCACACCCACTAACAACGTGATAGTCTAACAATTTGTTTAGTATAAGAATACATATGCACAGAGGGAGATACTGGCTGCTTGGCAGTTGGAAACAGCCGTTATTCCCCACAATTAAACAAGGCTCCCACAGTGTGATTTCAGGACCTAGGTGCTGATATCACACAGTGGGAGGGGTTTCATCACAATATTATCCATACATATGTCCCTGATGATTTATTCGAGAAAAGGTAAAGGGGGATCCTGGGAAAGGGGGTATCAGCTACTGATTGGGATGAAGTTCAATCCTTGGCTACAGTTCTTCTTTAAATCTGTGTCTACCCATTTTCCCATGTAAAATTTATGACTCTTTTTTTTACATTCCATAATGGTGAAGTGGCTAATTGGAGCACAGTTGGATTTCACCAGCTCATTGTACTGCAGAGAAATAGCTGAAATCTTCGAAGATTGAGGACTCCCCGGGAGGGAGCATTTCCAGTACACATGGCATGCTACTGGTAAATAATGGGCAAGATGAATAGTGAGTGTGATTAGATCATGATTGTGGATTAGGATTACATTGAATGAATGCTTTAAAGGGGAACTGAAGTAAGAGGTATACGGAGGCTGCCATATTTATTTCCTTTTAATCAATACCAGTTGCCCTGCTGGTCTATTTCTCTGCAGTAGTATCTGAATAACACCAGAAACAAGCATGCAGCTAGTCTTGTCAGATCTGACTTTAAAGTCTGAAACACCTGATCTGCTGCATGCTTGTTCAGGGGCTATGGCTAATAGTATAATGGCCCATTCTCACGGGCTACAAATGTCGCCGCAACACACGGCGCACGCGTGTTGCAGCGACAGGTCGACCGTGAGTATGCGGCGTTGCACGGGCGCGCACCCCGAACTGTCGCTTGTCGCTGATGTCGCCGGGCGATTGAACCGCACAATCGCCTGGCGACAGTTGCCGCCGCAACTGTCGCTAGTCCGCGTAAGTACGCAGACTAGCGACAGCAACAAGATATGTAATACATTGGGCTTCCGGCGGGGGGAGGCGCAACAGCGACAGTTTCCGCCGCATCAGTTGCCAGGTCCCTCCAGCGTGTGTATGCGGAGGGACCTGGCGACGAGCTGTCGCCGGCCTGTCGCGCACACGCTCATGTGTGCTGGCGACAGGCCAAAAAGTTGCCCGTGAGTATGGGCCATTAGAGGCAGAGGATCAGCAGGGCTGCCAGGCAACTAGTATTGCTTAAAAGGAAATAAACATGGCAGCCTCCATATACCTCTTACTTCAGTTTCCCTTTAACAAAAACCAGTGCCATGTTTGCAAAACTTCATCCAGCATATGCAGCTCTCCGCCCACAACAATAGCTCAGCACCCACAATAAAATGCTAATCTGTAATATCTCTGGCAGAACAATTCATTACAGAATAACATCCCACATACCTAACACAAGTTCCGTAATATCTGACATAAAAAAGAATGAAAAATCATTACATGGGGCCCTATCCAATTCACTTTTTTTCCTTGGTGATATTTTATCGCACAATCAATAAAAAGCCTTTGAACACACTAGCAAGCAAGAAAGTACTGTCAGGGGCCTGAACGGAGAAACAGGGTTTGACCACAGTTTGCAGTATACAGACACTGGAACCAGGAATTAAGGTGCAAAAATAATGTTTTATTGCAAATGCAATAATGCAAGCATACATACAAGCGTGAATGTAAATACCATACCATATATGCACAGCACACAATATATACACAAATAACCCGGGAAGCAGTGACAAAATATATAACCCGTAACTATCTAACTATCTATTTACAAACGGTGTGCACGAGATATATATGTACAAGCAATTATATACAACAACGCGGTATCAAAAGGAGCAGGCAAAGACAGGTCAAAACGGAATAAAGTCAGCAACAGGTAATCAGATACATACAAGGTACAGAGGGGTAAGCATAAGCAGAGTCAGGACAAGCAGAGGTTCAGTAGCAGATAAACAGATCACAGGGCAGGGTACAAGAAACCAGGTATCAGGAACAGGGGTGACCAGAGACTCAGACCTGTAACAAGGAAGTTCTGGCAATGACTTGCAGGAAGAGGCAGACTTATATAGTCCATGTAATAGGAAGCAGCTGGTGGTAGTTGATCAGAGACACATTAGAGGCCTCTGCAGGCCATACAAAGAACTGCAAGTCCTTAGATGCAATGATAAGCCACCTGCTGGTGGATAGTGGAAGTCCAGGGCAGTCCAACTCAATACCACCACCAGCAGGCAAGAGATGATACCACAAGAATCGTAACAAGTACTCAGAATAAGTATAGATTGTAAGCTCTCAAGGGCAGGGTTTTCCTCCTAATGTTTACTGTTTTTGTTGCAATACTTGTGCTGCTTGAGACTCTGCTGTACATTTTTTGGTTGCACTTATGTTCCTCTTGTCGTCTTAGTGTGCTTTGTAAAGTGCTGCGGAATATCCTGGCGCCATATAAATAAAAATAATAATAATTTTGGCAATACTTTTTCACCTACTTTTTGTTACTTTATTAATTGCATTGCGCTGAAAAGTTATTTCAAACAAAAGATGAAAAAGGATCTCCTAGGAGGAAACGTAGGACAAAAAGTAAATTGCATATGGGCCTTTATGTCTAATAAGATGACTTTAAGTGTATCTGAAGTTGATCTCTTTTTTGACACAAATGGTAGCTGTATATTCTGCTTTGAACCACAAATAACTACAAACTTTTACTTTGTCTCTTTGAAGTCATTTTCTACAGGTATTCCAGTCTTCAGTTTGTCAACTCAGTGTAGACAACAGTAGTAGAATGTAGCATAAATACAATTAGTGTTGGGCGAACATCCAGAAGTTCGGGTTCGGGGTCGTTCGGCCGAACATGCCCCCGATATTCGGCATGTTCGGGCCGAACCCCGAACCCAATGCTAGTCTATGGGGACCCCGAATATGTCCCTTTGGGGCCCCCTATAGGGTCCCAGCATAAAGGGAGAGCATGCCCCGAGCGCGGGGGGGTCGGAAATGCCCCCCACCCCTCCCCGCTAAGCTCTCCCTTCTGCTGGACCCTATAAAATTAAATAGAAGTCCCCCGAAAGTACCTTGCAGGCTGGCAGGAGGAGGGCAGGAAGAGGGCAGCCGGAGATGCTAGGCGCTAGTACCATCTGGTACTTCTGCCCTCTCTCTGACGCACTTCCTGTTTACATTTGAAGTCGCGTCAAGAGAGAGCAGAAGTACCGCGATGACGCGTACGAGGGTACGCGTCATCTACATGATGACACGTACCCTCGTACGCGTCATCGCGGTACTTCTGCTCTCTCTTGTTGCGACTTCAAATGTAAACAGGAAGTGCGTCAGAGAGAGGGCAGAAGTACCAGATGGTACTAGCGCCTAGGATCTCCGGCTGCCCTCCTTCTGCCCTCCTCCTGCCAGCCTGCAAGGTACTTTCGGGGGACTTCTATTTAATTTTATAGGGTCCAGCAAAAGGGAGAGCTTAGCGGGGAGGGGTGGGGGGCATTTCCAACCCCCCCCCCCCCCCCCCCCCCCGCGCGCGCTCGGGGCATGCTCTCCCTTTATGCTGGGACCCTATAGGGGGCTTTGTTCGGCCGGACACGGCTGTGTTCGGCCGAACACAGAGGGCCTGTTCGGGTTCGAGCAGCATGGCCGAGCACCCTCCCGAACACCATGAGGTGTTCGGGGGGTGCCGAACCGAACCCGAACAGGCCAAAATCCGGGCGAACCCGAACAGTGGCGAACACTGTTCACCCAACACTAATTACAATCTGCTGAGCCACCAGCCAAGCCCATAGAGTCCATCTCAGCACTCACCCGCCACCTCCCCTTCCTCAGGGACCCAGGGGGCTAAGGGCCTGTTTCCACTACACGCAGATTGGACGCAGAATGGATGCAGAAAAACTGACTCCAATGAAAGCCTATGGACCTGTTTCCACTAAACGCAATTTTTCTGATGCAGATTTTACCATAGGCATTCATTGGAGTCAGTTTTTCTGCATCCATTCTGCATCCGATCTGCATCCGATAGTGGAAACAGGCCCTTAGGGTGCCTGTTCCTATAAGCAAATGCAGAGTACCACTATCACAAAAATCTTAAAATTTTAAATACATGTAAACACATACAAATAAGAAGTATGTTTCTTTCAGAGTAAAATGAGCCATAAATTGCCTTTCTCCTGTGTTATCACTTACAGTAAGTAGTAGAAATCTGGCATTACCGAAAGGCTTTGGACTAGTCAATTTCCTCATGGGGGCTCTCAAGGTTTTCTTTAATTTTAAAAGCACTTAGTGAATGGCAGTTGCTCCATCCAACTGCTAAAAAGGTGTACGGTGGGAAGGGAGGTTGGCCAGCATCTTTGTATAGATCTTTTTCAGGTAGAGTTGGGCCGAACCTCCGATTTTAGGTTCGCGAACCGGGTTCGCGAACTTTCGCGGAACGTTCGGTTCGCGTTAAAGTTCGCGAACCGCAATAGACTTCAATGGGGATGCGAACTTTGAAAAAAAAAATAATTATGCTGGCCACAAAAGTGATGGAAAAGATGTTTCAAGGGGTCTAACACCTGGAGGGGGCATGGCGGAGTGGGATACACGCCAAAAGTCCCCGGGAAAAATCTGGATTTGATGCAAAGCAGCGTTTTAAGGGCAGAAATCACATTGAATGCTAAATGACAGGCCTAAAGTGCTTTAAAACATCTTGCATGTGTATACATCAATCAGGTAGTGTAATTAAGGTACTGCTTCACACTGACACACCAAACTCACCGTGTAACGCACCGCAAACAGCTGTTTGTACTAGTGACGGCCGTGCTGGACTGGTGCGCACCATGGCGAGAGTGCAGGTTTTGGTGGCTTTACAGCCCATATGGTCGGCCTGGCTGATGTAGCTGAATGACAGAACAGTGACTGTCCAGCTGATCAAATTTGGTCTGACCACAATGAAGCAACGACCTTATTATCTTTTGTGTGCCCCCCGAGACACTCGTCTAGGCGCCGGTCATTGCTTCATTGTGATACGCAAGCCCCTTCACCACGGCAAGGTAATGATCACGAAGGGGAATGGGCGCATGTACATGCCTTTTCTTTTGTTGTTGCAGCTGCCCTCAGTGCAGCCAGAAAAATTAGGCAGTCATGTACACGCACCATAAAAATTATTACAGCGGCCGCTGCTAGCAGCGGCCTAAAAAATTCAGCAATCCGCCTGGAGTCCCGGACCCTGTTGGTGGTGGCGGAGAAGGTAGTGAAGCGGCCTGCAGGCAGACATGCTGTGTGGAGGGACTGGGAGCGACTTAGTCTTCTTGGGGCAGGCCAGGCAGCCAGTCACACGGCGTGCAGGCAGAGATGCTGTGTGTGCGGGGACTGACTTAGTCTTGGGGCGGGCAGCAGCCCTCCGGGATCCATGCCTCATTCATTTTGATAAAGGTGAGGTACTTAACACTTTTGTGACTTAGGCGACTTCTCTTCTCTGTGACAATGCCTCCAGCTGCGCTGAAGGTCCTTTCTGAGAGGACGCTTGCGGCAGGGCAGGAGAGAAGTTGGATGGCAAATTGGGACAGCTCTGGCCACAGGTCAAGCCTGCGCACCCAGTAGTTCAAGGGTTCCTCATCGCTGTTCACAGCAGTGTCTACATCCACACTTAAGGCCAGGTAGTCGGCTACCTGCCGGTCGAGGCGTTGGTGGAGGGTGGATCCGGAAGGGCTACGGCGAGGCGTTGGACTAAAGAACGTCCGCATGTCCGACATCACCATGAGATCGCTGGAGCGTCCTGTCTTTGACTGCGTGGACACGGGAGGAGGATTAGTGGCAGTGGTACCTTGCTGGCGTTGTGCTGTCACATCGCCCTTAAAGGCATTGTAAAGCATAGTTGACAGCTGGTTCTGCATGTGCTGCATCCTTTCCACCTTCCGGTGAGTTGGTAACAGGTCCGCCACTTTGTGCCTGTACCGAGGGTCTAGTAGTGTGGCCACCCAGTACAGCTCATTCCCCTTGAGGTTTTTTATACGGGGGTCCCTCAACAGGCAGGACAGCATAAAAGACGACATCTGCACAAAGTCGGATCCAGTACCCTCCATCTCCTCTTGCTCTTCCTCAGTGACGTCAGGTAAGTCAACCTCCTCCCCCCAGCCGCGAACAATACCACGGGAAGGTTGAGCAGCACAAGCCCCCTGCGACGCCTGCTGCGGTTTTTCTCCTGCCGCTGTCCCCTCCTCCTCCTCCTCCTCCTCCCCCAAAGAAACACCTTGCTCATCATCCTTTGAGTCTGACTCGTCTTCTGCACACGACCTCTCTTCTTCCTCCTCCTCCCCCCTCTGTGCTGCCGCAGGTGTTGAGGAAACAGCTGGGTCTGATGAAAATTGGTCCCATGCCTGTTCCTGCCGTAACGGTTCCTGGTCACGCTCATTCGCAGCTTCATCCGCCACTCTACGCACAGCACGCTCCAAGAAGTACGCGTAGGGAATTAAGTCGCTGATGGTGCCCTCACTGCGGCTCACCAGGTTGGTCACCTCCTCAAACGACCGCATGAGCCTGCATGCATTTTTCATCAGTGTCCAGTTGTCGGGCCAGAACATCCCCATCTTCCCAGACTGTTTCGTTCTACTCCAGTTGTAGAGGTACTGGGTGACGGCTTTCTTCTGTTCTAGCAGGCAGGAGAACATGAGCAGGGTCGAGTTCCAGCGAGTGGGGCTATCGCAAATGAGGCGTCTCACCGGCATGTTGTTTTTACGCTGAATTTCTGCAAATCGTGCCATGGCTGTGTAAGAGCGCCTCAAATGCCCACAGAACTTCCTGGCCTGCTTCAGGACATCCGCTAAGCCAGGGTACTTTGCCACAAATCTTTGAACCACTAGATTCATGACATGTGCCATGCAGGGTATGTGTGTCAGCTTCCCCATATGCAAAGCGGCAAGCAGATTGCTGCCGTTGTCGCACACCACGTTGCCTATCTCCAGGTGGTGCGGGGTCAGCCACTCATCCACCTGTTTCTTAAGAGCAGCCAGGAGAGCTGCTCCAGTGTGACTCTCCGCTTTGAGACAAGCCATGTCTAAGATGGCGTGACACCGTCGTACCTGGCATGCAGCATAGGCCCTGCGGAGCTGGGGCTGTGTAGCTGGAGAGGAGAACTGCCACTCAGCCAAGGAGGAGGAGGAGGACAGCGAAGAGCATGTAGCAGGAGGAGAGGAGGTGGCAGGAGGCCTGCCTGCAAGCCGTGGAGGTGTCACAATTTGGTCCGCCGCTTTCTGCTTGCCATCGTTCACCACCAGGTTCACCCAATGGGCTGTGTAGGTAATGTAGCGGCCCTGCCCGTGCTTGGCAGACCAGCCATCCGTGGTCAGGTGTACCCTTGACCCAACGCTCTTCGCAAGAGATGACACCACTTGCCTCTCAACTTCACGGTGCAGTTGGGGTATGGCCTTTCTCGAAAAATAAGTGCGGCCTGGCATCTTCCACTGCGGTGTTCCGATGGCCACAAATTTACGGAAGGCCTCAGAGTCCACCAGCCGGTATGGTAACAGCTGGCGAGCTAACAGTTCCGCCACGCCAGCTGTCAGACGCCGGGCAAGGGGGTGACTGGCCAAAAGTTGCTTCTTCCGCTCAAACATTTCCTTCACGGACACCTGACTGCTGCTGTGGGCAGAGGAGCAGGAACCGCTCAAGGGCAGAGGCGGAGTGGAGGAGGGTGCCTGTGAAGGTGCAAGGGAGAAAGCGGCAGAAGCAGATGATGCACCTGAAGGAGGAAGAGGAGAAGGAGGGTGACTTTTCTTTTGTGTGCTGCTGCTGCTTTTGCTCAGGTGGCCATCCCATTGCTGTTTGTGCCTTTTCTCCAGGTGCCTTCGTAAGGCACTTGTCCCTACGTGAGTGTTGGCCTTTCCACGGCTCAATTTTTGTTGGCAGAGCGAACAGATGGCTTTGGTCCGATCTGAGGCACACACATTAAAAAATTTCCACACCGCTGAGCCACCCTGGGATGTGGGCACTATGGGGACCTCAGCAGCTGATGCTGAAGGGCAAGTTGGCTGGCTGTACATAGGTGGCGATACATGGTGCCGGACTCTGCCACCAGCTGTTTCTGACGAAGAGCTGCCCCAGCTTCTTCTAGCAACTTCTCTCCTCCTACTACTCTCTGACTCCCCCTCTGAACTGTCCCCCTCTTCATCTCCTCTATTGGGAACATACAGAGGATCCCTATTACCGTCATCATCGTAGTCATCCTGCCCAGCTTCGCTTGCCTCAGACAAATCCAAACTTGCACCATCAGTAGGTCCTTCTTCCTCCTGACACGTTACATCCATAGTGTTGCCGCGTAACTCAGACATATGAGCTGGTGAAAATTCATCTGGCTGTAACAACAATGGCTGTGCATCAGTGATTTCAACACTAAATAATTCTTGCGAAGTGTCAAATGCAGCGGAAGCAAGAGCAAGATGAGGTGTTCTGTGTCGCTAAATACTCAACCACGTCCTGACAATCTTGGGAGGTGATGGGACGTGCCTTCTTCCGAGCACTGTACTGTGGGCCAGGTCCACACGAAATTACATTTACACGACCTCGCGCAGACCTGCCGGGTGGCCTTCCTCTGCCTCTGCCACTACCTCTTCCTCTTCCTCTACCTGTTTTGTCCATATTGGGTATGCACGGAGTGGTATATCACACTGCGTGCACTCACGTAGGTAGGTGGGTTCACTTAACTGCACAGGTATGCGCACTGATGCGGTGGGTTCACTGAACAGTACAGGTATACAGTGGCAGGTTCACTGAACACAACAGGTATGCAGTGGCGGGTTCACTGAACAGGTATACAGTGGCGGGTCCACTGAACAGAACAGGTATACAGTGGCGGGTTCACAGAACAGGTATGCAGTGGCAGGATCACTGAACACAATAGGTATGCAGTGGCGTGTTCACTAAACAGGTATACAGTGGCGGGTCCACTGAACAGAACAGGTATACAGTGGCGGGTCCACTGAACAGAACAGGTATACAGTGGCGGGTTCACAGAACAGGTATGCAGTGGCAGGATCACTGAACACAATAGGTATGCAGTGGCGTGTTCACTAAACAGGTATACAGTGGCGGGTCCACTGAACAGAACAGGTATACAGTGGCGGGTCCACTGAACAGAACAGGTATACAGTGGCGGGTCCACTGAACAGAACAGGTATACAGTGGCGGGTTCACAGAACAGGTATGCAGTGGCAGGATCACTGAACACAATAGGTATGCAGTGGCGTGTTCACTAAACAGGTATACAGTGGCGGGTCCACTGAACAGAACAGGTATACAGTGGCGGGTCCACTGAACAGAACAGGTATACAGTGGCGGGTTCACAGAACAGGTATGCAGTGGCAGGATCACTGAACACAATAGGTATGCAGTGGCGTGTTCACTAAACAGGTATACAGTGGCGGGTCCACTGAACAGAACAGGTATACAGTGGCGGGTCCACTGAACAGAACAGGTATACAGTGGCGGGTCCACTGAACAGAACAGGTATACAGTGGCGGGTTCACAGAACAGGTATGCAGTGGCAGGATCACTGAACACAATAGGTATGCAGTGGCGTGTTCACTAAACAGGTATACAGTGGCGGGTCCACTGAACAGAACAGGTATACAGTGGCGGGTTCACTGCTAACTACAATCAGAGAAAGAACATGTGTGCATCAACCAAGTGAACCTGGCAAATCTGGCTTTGCAAATTTGGCCTATTGGCTAATCACGAGACATTGCTCATGCAAATAAGCATTTGCTTTCGCATGCCTAAATATGCAGGGTCAAAACCAAAAACCGCAAAACAATCGCCCTGCGGGAATTAGTTCATGCTATACAGCACTATCCAGGGGCGCCACGAGGAGGCTTCCCATTGCCCCCCAGTGGCGGGTCCACTGAACAGAACAGGTATACAGTGGCGGGTCCACTGAACAGAACAGGTATACAGTGGCGGGTTCACAGAACAGGTATACAGTGGCGGGTCCACTGAACAGAACAGGTATACAGTGGCGGGTTCACAGAACAGGTATGCAGTGGCAGGATCACTGAACAGGTATGCAGTGGCAGGATCACTGAACAGGTATGGAGTGGCAGGATCACAGTACAGGTATGCAGTGGGCTGAGGGCTCACTGAACAGAACAGGTATGCAGTGGCAGGATCACTGAACAGGTATGCAGTGGCAGGATCACTGAACAGGTATGCAGTGGCAGGATCACAGTACAGGTATGCAGTGGGCTGAGGGCTCACTGAACAGAACAGGTATGCAGTGGCAGGATCACTGAACAGGTATGCAGTGGCAGGATCACTGAACAGGTATGCAGTGGCAGGATCACAGTACAGGTATGCAGTGGGCTGAGGGCTCACTGAACAGAACAGGTATGCAGCCAGGAAGAAGTTAAGCCTAACTAATCTTTCCCTATATGAGAGACTGCAGCAGCTCGCCCTACTCTCACTAATGCAGGCACACGAGTGGCCGTAATGGCCGCCGCTGCCTGCCTTATATAAGGGGGGGTGGGGCTCCAGGGGCTAGTGTAGCCTAATTGGCTACACTGGGCCTGCTGACTGTGATGTAGAGGGTCAAAGTTGACCCTCAGTGCATTATGGGGCGAACCGAACTTCTTCCGCAAAAGGTTCGCGTGCGGTACCCGCACGCGAACCACCTACGTTCGCGCGAACCACGTTCGCCGGCGAACCGTTCGGCCCAACTCTATTTTCAGGGAGTGTATTTATAAAATATAAAGGCCATGCTGAGAATCCCCTATGGAGAGATGGACTAGCCCAAAACCAGTCAGTAATGTCAGATTTCTACTACTTACTGAAAGTGACAGCAACATAGGAGAGAAGTAATTTATGGGTCATTTTACTTTGGAAGAAACATGCTTCTTATTTGTGTTTGTTTACATGTATATTATGACGATTTCAGCGATAGTGGTCCTTTAACTCATGAATGGCCATTTCGATGAAAATTCTGGCAATTTTGACAAAAATTCTGGTGAATTTTTTGGGGGGCTAAAATTGACATTGTGAAAATACAATGTATTTTTACAAATATATTTTTGAAGACAAAAATAGCATTTTCAATGTAAAAATGACTGTGTCAAAAATTCAACAAGCAACACTGCTGCAGGGGCTAATATCATAATGTAATCAACATAGAAGAAACATGCTTCTCATTTGTATGTGATTACATGTATTTAAAATTTTAAGATTTTTTGACAAAGGTCCTTTAACCCTCCTGGTGGTCTATTAGAAACCGCCAGGGGGCAGCGCAGCACTATTTTTTAAATGTTTTTTTTTTAATCATGTAGCGAGCCTAGGGATTTCCTGAAGTCCCGATCCACCCCTCAGCGCTGCCTGGCACTGATTGGCCAGGCAGCGCACGGGGTCTGGGGGGGGGGCGGCACGGAGATCAGCTGTGATCGAGCGCGGAGCGGCGGCGATCGGAATGCACATGCAGCTACCAAAGTGCTAGCTGCCTGCTGCTGCTGCAAAAAAAAAGTTAGCAAATCGGCCCAGCAGGGCCTGAGAAATCCTCCTGCACGGCATAGCCCGAGCTCAGCTCGGGCTTA